>NC_133654.1:156636187-156808687 GCF_009905375.1 Apium graveolens | reverse complement strand
GGATCTCATCGGAAATGTTTGATGCTTCTTGGGGCTTCTTTGGCGACCGTGAAGTCACCGGATGAATTATCGAATAGATAGATCAGATCCGGACGCGGCTTTTGCTCTGCGGTGATATGGACTCGACCCGCTCCTACCCACCACGGGGCACCATAGCATGTCGAGAATAAGGGGGACATACTGGACGTAACCACTCCCTTGGTTGGGGGCTGTGCCGCCCTGCCTTTCGATCGATACACAGTTGAGGAGGCCGATCACAAACGCTACAAGTGTGGGAGCGATCCTGGTCAGGGAAGGCTAAGACAGTGCCTTATATATGGGTAGCAAGAGGGCACTTATCCCCCGACGGTGGGGCCTTATGGGGAAGGGCCCAGCCCCAATAGGGACAGCACACCCCCCACTTCAAGCGCACATCTGCATCGACTGAATCGCTCTAAGGGTCTAGTCGGTGGAACCGGTGAACCACGCGAGCTGGTTAGATGCGTGGGGCAGAGGGCTCGTAGTACCCCCTTTTATTGATCCATCCTTTTCTTCGCTTCGGTAGTTAATCACCTACTAAAAAAAGGGGCAGGCCTGCACGCCCTATTTGAGACTACCAAGGCAGGCGGTGGACTCTTTCATTAGGGAAGAATGGGCCTAAGCACGGCAGATGCCGTACACTTGAGTGGCAAAGGAAAGCGAGACCTTACCTGTTTTTCCAGCCCTATTCGGACATATGGTTCCCGCAGAAGATCAAGTTGGTGAGCCATGTGATGGGAAACCTTCCCGCACGGTTCGGAGAGCATTGAATTAGAATGAGAGGTTCACCACCACATCATTGCATGCAAGGGGAGCTCGCTCGATTCATAGATTGGTCCGACTCGTAATTTACTTTTGACCCCGTGTTCGATAGCCCGACCGTAGTGATGTTAATTGTGGTTACATCCATAAGTAGCTTGGTCCATCTTTATTCCATTTCATATATGTTTGAGGATCCGCATAGCCCTCGATTTATGTGTTATTTATCTATTCCTACTTTTTTATGCCAATGTTGGTGACTGGAGATAACTCTCTTTAATTGTTCCGGGGATGGGAGGGAGTAGGTCTTGCTTCATATTTGTTAATTCATTTCTGGTTTACACGACTTCAGGCAGATAAAGCAGCTATAAAAGCTATGCTTGTCAATCGAGTAGGTGATTTTGGATTAGCTCCTGGGATTTCGGGTTGTTTTACTCTCTTTCAAACAGTAGACTTTTCAACCATTTTTGCTCGTGCTAGTGCCCCCAGAAATTCTTGGATTTCTCGCAATATGAGATTGAATGCCATAACTCTTATTTGTATTTTACTTCTTATTGGTGATGTTGGGAAATCTGCACAGATAGGATCGCATACTTGGTCACCCGATGCTATGGAGGGTCCCACTCCAATATCCGCTTTGATTCATGCAGCTACTATGGTAACAGCTGGCGTTTTCATGATAGCAAGGTGCTCCCCTTTATTTGAACACCCGCCTACGGCTTTGATTGTTATTACTTTTGCAGGAGCTATGACGTTATTCCTTCCAGCAACCACTGGAATATTACAGAACGATCTAAAGAGGGTCATAGCTTATTCAACTTGCAGTCAATTAGGCTATATGATCTTTGCTTGAGGCATCTCTAACTATTCGGTTAGCGTCTTTCACTTAATGAATCACGCCTTTTTCAAAGCATTACTATTCCTGAGTGCAGGTTCGGTGATTCATGCCATGTCGGATGAGCAAGATATGCGGAAGATGGGGGGGGGGCTTGCCTCCTCATTCCCTTTTACCTATGCCATGATGCTCATGGGCAGCTTATCTCTAATTGGATTTCCTTTTCCAACTGGATTTTATTCAAAAGATGTGAACTTAGAGCTCACTTACACTAAGTATACCATCAGTGGGAACTTTGCTTTCTGGTTGGGAAGTGTCTGTGTCCTTTTCACTTCTTATTACTTTTTTCATTTACTTTTTCTAACATTTCTAGTACCAACTAATTCATTAGGGCGAGACATCTTACGATGTCATGATGCTCCCATTCCTATGGCCATTCCTTTAATACTTCTGGCTCTCGGAAGTCTCTTTGTAGGATACTTGGCCAAAGTGTGACCCGTTAGCCCATAAGTAAGTACTGTGACGAAGCGGCTGTTGCTCACCCGACACGATCGTACGAGGTCACAATTCACCCAACACGATCCTACGGGGTGAACAAGAATTGGGGATCGGATGCGGGCGATATTCCCGCCAATGGCTGAGATGTTCAGTCGACTCCCTCCCCCTTTGTGGGGGTCCGACCCCCTACGAGTGAGCAGAAAAGGGAGGAGGAAAGAGGCCCTGGTGAACCGTCATAATTAGTGAACAAGTGTAAGCTTCACTGCCCGACAGTATGGAGTACTGACCACACCGAGGGACAGGCCCTGAAGCGAAGGACGGGAACGGGCGGAATCAATGTGTTCCAATTTCTGGCCTTGCACCAACCATCCAATGGACCATGGACTAAACGGCCACTGCCTGAAAGGACTATGTCCAGAGGACCGCCGCCCCCCTCCCCCCACAAGGTACATCTCGAGCCTATGGGCCGCTATAACTATCCAAGAAGGCACTCGAAACTGGAAGGATAAACAAACCCACCCGGTGGACTGCCGAGCTACAAGTCCTACGACACAGGAGCGGGATTCTCTAAAAAGCCAAGGTCGTGGTTGGCCAAGAGGGCCCACTTGGAGACTTGGGATTTTAGCAGGAAATGCGAAGGTTGCTTAAAGCCGGCCAGCCAATAGGCGAAAGAGAATCAACTAGTTTAGTTCTGATCTGAGTAGGCTCATAATAGAATAGGGAATACCCTAATCCTGGGAACCGGGGCCTGGGCTGGAATGCTAGTTCGTCTGAGGCTCTCATTTACTGCTGTAAGTGGACTTTCTTCATCGTTCAGTTTGGTAAACCTTTTTTCTTTTTTCTCTGGAGCGATCCTCTTTTGTTTGCTAGTTCAGTTTCCCTTGTTCAACCAACAATGGCAAGAGGAGATCCAATATCTCAATAGCAATAACGACTGCAACTGAAGCTCAAAAAAAGGGAGTTTAGTAGGCGGGATTTGAACGCCTACTACCATAGACTTCTGCTTACATGACTTTCAACGGAATAGCATTTCTTCTTTAGGGAGTGGCTCATGAGCTAGTTAAGATAGAATCTTTCTATATGAATAGGACTCAGTGTTCAAGGCTAGGATCTATGTAATATGAATAGTAAGTTGCACACCCGCCAAGCAGTTCTCACTCCAAGCAGGACTCTTCTATGATTAGTGGGAAGGCGCAGCTACATTTTACCCCATAGTAAGTCTACCGGTCCTTCAGCATCCTCTGAGTAGGCGAGCTTTCTCTGCGCCGCGTAAGGTGGGCTACCGCCCTTTCTTTTCATGCAACTTATACAGTGAGACTGAGCACCGGACCAACCCGACTAAATGTTTAGCATGGTTTCCGGGAGTTGCTTGCCTTACCACACCAACCACCTTAGCGCTGAAAGTTCTAGCAATGGGCAGCTAGGCAAAGGAAGATTAGATACCAAATTCATATTCATTAGATAAGAGATTTTGGATCTGTTCTTAGTGAGGGCAACCGGATTGGGACGATCAGGTCGGTTGAGGGCAGCAGCACACCAATAGGTGGATTGCCATTCTTGTACTGTTTGGGTAAAGGGCAGGAGCGCTCTTTCCCCCTCACCAGTACTTACTTGGGGCGGAAACCGGTTCAAATCAAATATCCAACAGCCACTTTCCTTAATGGCTACCCTCCTTCGAGTGAACTCTTGGACTGGCTGAAAGGGAAAGGGGAAACTGTACAAGGCATTTTTCACGCGTTTACGGGACCTGTGTCAAAGGAAAGGATTGTTGCACTCTCTTGCTTGAATAAATCGACATTTGTGGATGGTTGTTCATTCGGGAGTCTTCTATCTATATTTTAGAACTACTGGATCAACTACTCCGGCTTTTAGCCTTTGGATTTGGAACCCTAAAGTAAAGTCACTCGCCCGTTCAAACTCTTACGTACTGATTCAAACGGGCGCTCCGGAAGAGTGCTGCCCTGATAAGAGGGGCGGGTCTCTACACAAACAGGCGGCCTTCAAACGCTTGGAAGAGGAGAGAGGTTCTGAAAGAACGACCGATAGGGAGAGTCACCTGCTAGGCTAGAACTTTTCTTTTATTGATAGTCAGTCAATAGTTCGTATACCATTTCTTACGTAACCTATAAATGGTTACTCACTCGCTATGAGAGCATACCTCGTAAGAGTCTATAGTTAGCTTATAGAGTAGTAGAACCTATATTGCTATATACTCAAGAAGCTATTCTTGTAAAGTAGCTATCTAGTCTATATACAAGTATAGCTAGCAACTCTATATAGCGGAACGAAATTAGCTACTTCATAAGAACAGAAAGCTACTCTTTCCATAGTGTACAAGAGCTAGCGCAGATGAGTTTGGACTGATCAACTAGGCACCACAAAGCAAGAATGAGGGAGTTTACTTGCTCGACTAAGGAGAGGGAGTAATGAAACAGCTCGACTGGATAATGAAAATACATAGCCCAGAAATGGCCAACTCAACCGATAGCGGTAGGGCCGAAGGTAGGCTATATCTCTTCATTAATAGTACCTATGGTGGCATTCTACTCACTTGCATACTCTTCATCAACATATATTTCTTCGGGATCAGAGCCGTGCATGGATGATGCATACATGAGCATATGATACGTTGATCATCACCTCAATCAGGTGTCATCATGTACTATATTATATCTTTAATGATGTACTTAATTTCATCCATAACCAGGGCGCATATTAACATCGGCTATGCAATCACATGCTAACAGCTCTTTCTATAAGACCGTAGGCAACTAGAATTGTTTATACAAGATGATAGCATAATAGCATAAATAATAGCTTAATTGCTCGGCTCACCAAAAAATAGGTTGATGTGGACCCTATCCCCTGAGCAAGAAAAAGTCGCAAAAAAAAATATAAAATGAGAATGTTACCACGCGGGTGTCTGGGTCTGAGTCTTATTGGAATTTTAGTCATGGGACTCTTTATTTTGGATCTCGGGATTAATGTTGAAATGGTTCAATCGTGCCTTGTTGCAAAAGGTATATTTTTTATTTTAGGCCAGATGGTTGGGCGAAAGGGTTTAATCATTTTTGCTTTGGTTGGAGCTGTCCTAAACCCCCCCTTTATCCTCATTTTGGATGAGGGTGATGTGAGTTGGTGCCCAAAGCTGTCTCTTCCTTCGTCATCATCCCCCGTGCCTTCGCTATCTAGCGTGAAAACAGCAGACTTTGATGTCTTTGCTGATCAGCAGGGGACACCTGCTTCGGCACCCGCCCAAGAGGTGGAAGTGCTGGAAATTCCTTCCCCCGAAATAAGTCAGGGGGAATTGCTTGGGGAAGAACCCGGTGCCCAGGCCAGCCCTATCAATGCCCCCTCTCCCCAAGAAGTGTTTGGGCAGCTGGGAAATTTTTTATCACGCTTCAGTAAAATCCGAGCCCGGGGGGGGATGTTATCATTGCTACAAAGGATAAGCTAGACCTGAAGCATGCTTCACCCGAGAAGCTGTACAGGATCCAGGCTATCATGGAATCCATCACGAACCAACACGGCCATCCCGCTTCTGGGAGAAAGGCAGCGGATCTCTTGATCAAAGCGGTTCATGAGTGGGAAGAAAACCAAAATAGCAGATGATGTCTGCTGGTTGGTAGTGAGAGGACGATACACCGGTGTAAAAGATTGAGTAGTAGACGTTAGTAGAGCAGGCCGCCCCGGCCACCGATAAAGCGAATAATAGGCCTATGCCTATAATAAGAAAAAGCACGGCTCCTTACTTAGGCATCGTGGGGCCCGTCATAAGAATATTCTTTTGCTTTCTCTTTTTTTTGCTCCAAAACTTTTCTATAACAGGCTTAGGAATTAGACGGCTATACTTTGGATTAGTCTAATAATAGCTCTTCTCTTGGCCTTTTTTTTGTCCATGGGGAATATTCAAATCCCTGATAATGTCTATGATCCCCACAACTTATACGAGAAAATAAGGGAAATCAACGACTTTATGAGGAGCCTTCGCCGATTGAGAATACCGGTTTTATTCTATTTATTTGATCTAATAAGAGCTGTATCAATTTTCTTGTATATGAGTTGAACCATTATACCTCTTGACATGATAGATTTGATCTGTAGGACTTCTGGCATCTAATAAGAACTTCTCTTTAAATGGAACTGGAACATGTAAGAACATTAAATACGGTTTTCTTGCTACCATGCTCCCAATAGATTTGACTATATATGATTCTATTTGGAACGTAGGATGTGACCTTACAGTCGAGATACTACGTAACCTAGAAATGGGATAGAATGCCACCGATTGGTGGTAGTCATAGGAAGCCAGCGAGAAAGCCAAGTTTGAAAGGTTCAGTTCATTTGCTCCTTACTTAGGATTGTCCGAGGAGTTCATAGTGAAATTTTCCCTACAAAAATGATCCTTAGACTCCTCCGGTGAGCCCATATAGGCCTTATCTTGGGAGTGATCTTTCACTTAAGCCCTTGGGAGAAAGGTTACAGCCCCAACCAAGTCAAGAGTCCGGCCCGAACAAAGGCATTAGATGAAAGCTGTCCCATGGATATATGCCCAGACATCTGAGACCTTTCAGACGCCTTAGCCTAAATTAACATCCCGTCCTTTTGAGTTGTAAGCAATGTCCCTTCGCTTTATGAAAGTTATTTTACTTTTCTAATGGTAGGGCTTCAAAGCTTGTAGTTTAAGGGATAGGGAGAGTCAGGAATTATTAGCCTGGATTTAATGACTGAACGAAGTGAATACCTTATTTCAATTATTTTCCCTAGAATCATCAGATCCGCTGAGATGAGAGTAGTTGGCCTAGAAGGTATTCTTCTATAAGATATTCCCTCAAGAGAATAAGCATCTTAAAGCTCTGATCGATCAGGTCTAGCAGATAAGATAAGTAGAGCCCATCCTTAAGCATGCAATAATCGATTATGCAGCTAATCACACGGGGCAGGAATGGATTCTATAAACTAGCTCGGGTCGTAGTCAGTTCAACTTCTAGTATAAAATGCTCAAGCGCGCAGAGCGCTGCACTAAGGTAAGCTTGCCGATCGACCAACGAAGGAAGTGATAGAAGGCGATTCCGATATTTTTTAAAAAGGCATTATTAGGTATCATCACACCGGGCCCACTCTATTACTGTACCAATCTAAAATCCAAGTATCGCAAGAAGTTGAAAACCAAGGAGTGCGGAATGACTTCCCCTAACTGGATGAGATCCAAGCATCCTCGAATGCTGGTAGGAATGGCAGAACGCGTGTTCTTTGATAGCGATGTAGTGGGATTTAATCCTCTCTTTTTAGGAAGAAGCGCCCTTATCTCGTCCTTTTCCGAAGTATGTTTTTTAGCTATTCCTGGATGCAAGTGGATCAAGATGAAGTGCTAAAATTGAATGAAACGCTCATGATTGCATACCCGAAATCGGCTAGTTAGGCCCGAATCCACTAAGTAATCTTGGTTGAAGAACCAATTTCCTAGAGTCCCTTATGCATCGAATTTGGTTCATCCTTGATCGCAAAAAGGGCGCTCGTAATTGTTTATATAGTTTGTATTTCAATTGCCATCAAAAATTAAACTTTCATCATAGCAGGAGTGCTATAAAATCTTCAGTTGTGAGTCAAACTAAGAAATCACTAGTGAAAGTATGGGAAAATGATTCAGAAGAAAAGAAGGAAGAAACGTTAGTTACTCCCTAAAAACCTATGAAAACCTGTGACTAGATCGTCCTGAAGACGGATGCGACGGGAAGAAATGGCATTGAGGAGGGTTCCTAGCTTAACATTATTCAGCATAACAAGGCTTGCTTTTATTCAATTCTATTTCATCGACCTCCGATCGAGTACCCTATTATTCGTCATCTTCGCCTTTAAGAATGCGAATACGTTCCTGAACAAACTCGATTTGATCCTTGTAGGCCTGACGCGATTTTTCGATGGTTCGTGCCATCTCTTGCTCGGCCCAGCGAATCTCTTCGTGCTCGTTCAAAATTACGCCCCATAGATGATTAAGTTCGCAGAATACATCGAACGGGATGCGTGAGGGCCGTCCCAGGTTCCTCTTGCACATTCGGTTCTTCAATCTGCTCCGCTTCGGGCTCAGGGGGGAGATTTAGGTCCGGCAACATATAGAGTTTACCGTCCCAAGCGAGAACAAGGCTATGACTGGCCATCATATTAGCAAATAATCGGATTCCCAAGCTTAATGCTCAAAAACAATAAGAGATTAGTTCAAGGAGTACTAAGAAGGGGGCTAATGCGAGAGGGACTCCTAAGATTGCATAGCCAAAGAGTTTTTTTGCCAATGACGGATTTATCGCCACAGACTCAATTAAAGATAAAGAACTAAAAATGTTTCCAATACCAAGGGCTGCTCCAGCTACAGCAATTGTTGCTGCACCGGCTCTAATTAATTTTATTCCTTCTAACATGACACGTCATTTTCGTAAATTTTGCTTTTGTTTTGTCATTACACCGCGTCCACTCAGAGAATGCCTCTATTCATCGTGCTTGGGCATAAGCCCTAAGACATGGAAGAGACTACGATCCCCATAAGCTTTTTTTTAGTACGAGATGGCTGAACATCTCGTGATGCTTACACCTCTCGCCTCAAGATTATATACTCTAAGAGGCGCTTCAGCTGAGACAATACTGTATTCGTGGGGAGTCGCATCCGGCTAGAAATACCGAACTACCTACATATCCTCTTATTTCGAAGAATCAGACCCTATGTAGTTCTATCAATCTATAAGCTTACAATATTTGATATATATACTCTATTTTTAATTTGGAATACAGATAAGATCAGAAAAGCCATCATTAGAGCAAACAATGCAATAGCCTCTGTCAGCGTAAAGCCTAAAATGGCATAACCAAATAATTGTTTTGCCAATGGTGGCCGGAATCGACCAAACGGAACTAGTCAGAACGAGATTTCACACCTGGCGAATCTTTCACCCTATCTCCTCTTATTAAGACCATAGAATAATGAATCAAAGAACTGAAAACATTTCCAATACCCTCCAAAATATTCTCTTTCCATTTTACACGCCACGAAAATGCGATAGAAATTTGGCATACACAACGACATTTTGGTCAAATTGCCTCAGATTGTTGAGCCATTGCTCCAACGTAGTTTGTAAGTGCACTTTCTCCGGATAGGCAGGAGGGTGGGGATTCCCGAGATTTAAGAAGTCCAGCCTCCCCTCAATAAAGTCTAAAGCTTCGGACCGTATTGCCCTTTCCGGAAAAGGAGATTCTCTAAAAATGAGCTGGAGGCGTTCATCGGGTTCCGTATCAAGAGATCGGAAAGCCTATCTTGTAAATTCGCCTTCAATTCCAGCACTGTAATGTCGAACAGCTCATGAGATAGAGCGCTTTGATAGTGCAGGACGTTCCTTGCTTGGTTGAGGTTGTCTCTAACCAAGTTTTCGTATTCACCGAAGTTCAGTTGAGGGGGCAACCGTTCGATTAATAGGTTTTCGAGCAAGCGGATCCGGGCATACAATTCGAGTTCTCAGCCCGGGTCTTGAGTCCCAAAGAGCGACAAGAGGCCCCCCCCCCGGTTGGGGGTTTGGGGGAATAATAGTCGAATGGGGCAAATCTGATGAAACTATTTGAGTTTTGGAGCTAGAGGTGTCGTCGTTGCTGGTAGATAAGTCCGGATCTGAAACATATAAAATGAAACAAGGTAAAAGAGTTTCAAAATAAATACCGAAATTAGAAAGAAAATAGCACCTAATGAGACTTTCATACATGAAAATGAGAAATAGAAGAGAGAAATAGATTGAAACTTTTAGGAAGCCATACTTTTTTTTCCAACGAACCCGACGAAACAGAGCGATTAAAAGGCAAATAACTGTTCCGAAAAGAACAAGACTTTTTCCAGTTGTCATAAGAGCAGTTCCTTCTGATCCAAGAAAACGCCCTAATGACACTGCTGCCAAAAAAAGAGTTGAACGAAAGAAGAATTGTGTGAAATAAGTGAATTTATCCAGTTGAGGCATCTTATGAGTTAGCATTTCAAATATCTATAGAAGGAGCACTGTGAGCTATCTGCCCCAAAGAGATTCAGCGAGTGAACTAGGTTTTGGTATTCCTTCTCGAGCTTCTATTTCTTCCGTTAAAGAAGATTCGAGAAAAGATGGAATTAGAAGACGTGTTTCCAGAATGAACAAGATACGAGTTGAGAAGGGGGAGTTAGCAAAGTTAGACAAGATTGGAATGGGCATAGGAACATGTATTGATGTACCATATCGGCTAATGCTCCCAGGTTGATGCGATGTATTCCACCAGTTGACCGAAGACTTGATTATTGGTATATCGATCGGTCCAACACGGATTGAAATAGGAGCCGGTTCGACAGAAAGTTTTTGAAAACGTAGTGCACCCAGGTAAATAAGGAACGAGATGAATACAGAGGTTAAACGAGCATCCCACACCCGAAAGGTGCCCCACATAGGTCTTCCCCGAAACCCCCCAGTTACTAAGGTAAATAACGTAGAAAAAGCACCCATTTCTGTACCGATTCCGGAAGAGCGAAGAAAAAGGGGATGTTTTGTTAATAGGAACAAGAAAGTGTTTATAGCCGTAGCGATATAAACAATAATACTCATCCGAGACGCAGGAACATGTACATACGGAATATGAGAATTTCCACCTTGTTGAAGATCTAATGGTGCTACCCGAAGACTTAAATGAATAGCCATCGCTGTTAAGAACAACCGAGATCCAATGAGAATTTGCGCGTAGCTTCTGGTCTTTGACATCAAAAAAGAAGGTTGTAATAACGAAACGGACATGTGATAATTTGGTCCTAGCTAGTGGAACAAAAAAGACATGGATCTATATTCAATACACAATCAAAGGATTTCCCCCCAAAAAAATAGAATAATTCCCCTTGCTTTGTTTTCGCTCTGCTCGTGCGTGGCACTCCTTGCTCGTGGGGTGGCATACCTAAAAAAGAAAGGTTTTTGAATTGCTTCTATTTTCGGTCAGGGGTTAGCAATCTCAGAAGGAGATAATGAAACCTCGAAGATAAGGAAGCGAAAGCTCACTCTGTCAAGCCACAATTCTAATGCATTGTGACCTCGAGGCTTGGTGTACATAGCAAGAACCCACTCAAAGTGACGATATCTTGTATGACTGAGTTTGGCAAGTCTTCGCTAAGGTTGTAACAACTCTTAGATATAGAGATTGGCCAGTGCTATGCTCTATAAGGAGTCAAGCTATGCTTTGTATATTTCTTTTCATGTAGCTAATGCAGCAGCAAGTCGAGTTGAGAGCAGGATAAACAATATTATTGCAGCTCAGTGAGGATGGGCTTAATGTAGATCTGCAGGCTTCTGCTATTGATTTATCAATCCCTGCGGATGTTCTTGAGGCTGATTGCTTCTTTGAAGTATAGAGAGCACCGGGATAGCTCGAAGAAGGGGTGCTAGCTCAATCGTTGGAAGAGGGAGTTGACTCGCTTGAGTGTTATACGCGCTGGCGGCTAAAAACTGTTATTTATGACCTTGAATGTATGATGGCTTAACCCCGATAAGAACTCGTGTTCTATGCTTCATGAAAGGCTTCAAAGCCTGGGTTTCTTACTGGAATAGCTCTCCCGCCCCGTTTCTAGTCTTATAAAATAGATGTTTACGCTACCTTTCTGGGCCTAATAGTCTACCCTATACCTACTATACAGTACCCGTGTTTATATGCAACTAGAGTTGCCTCTTTTGCGGAGTTGTGGACTCTAACTCCAGACTTTACCGGGCTAGAACTCTCTTTAGTTGCTTCTCAAGTGTTATACGCGTGGGCGGCTTCAAACCGGACTTGAATAGCATCTCGGACTCTACCAGGTCCAAATCCCTCTAAAACAAATACCAGAGAAAGAAACTCTGGTGCGGGAAGCTAAATGAATGGAATGAAAGCCTTAGTTTAAGACCTTTCGTCGAATCTAGGGACTCCTGCCCTAGTTAAGCCCCCTTATAAGCCTCAGGAATTGCAATTTACGCTACGTTTCTTGACCAGGAACGAAAGCAAATCGACCAAGGGGAGGGGGAGAGGAGCGTATGCGAAGAGGGAGAGCTATAGAAGATAGATTTGAAAGCTGAGGAGAGGTTCCGAAGGAAAGCCTTTTGAACATGCTGGGAATCCCCCTTTGGTGGCAGTTTACACGCGGGCAAAAAACCAATGTTTCGGAGATCTGTGTATGATTTCCCTATACCACGCTCAAACCCCTATTTTTATGCCTCAAGAAAGGCTTCTTTTGAATAGTTTCTGGCTTTCATAGCTAAATCGAACCTGGCAAGGAACCCTATTTAGTTGCTTTAGGAATGGCTGTTTACGCTGCGCTTAGGAACCTCAGCACGTGATTGCTTATGCCTGGGCATAACTCTCTTTAGTTGCTTCTTTTTGCGCTCTAGAAATCAAACCAAGATCTAGAAGAGTTTGAAGAGAGATTTGTAGGAGTACATCATTCTTCCAATGGCAACAATACAGGCAAAAACGTTTAAGACCTTCCCATAGCTAAAAGCAACTCGACTAACAGGAGAGGTGGAAGACTAGCTCGGCCAGAAAAGAACTATAGTTCTATACTTCTTTTAAATTCTAAGGAACTGCCCTATGGCAAGGCCAATGTGGGAGCAGCAACTCATCCTAGCAACGTTTTCTTTGCTACTATACTGTATATGCTTCTAAAGCTATACATCACTTTTCTGCTTTAACTACGTATCCAAGCAACTAAAAGATAACTGATATAACTTATCGGAAAAAGAGCTAACTCAAAAGCTAGAACTCAGATCACTAAACCATCAAGATGTTGTTTACTTGCTTACTCTAACGAGTAAGGGCTAAGATCAGTCTATTGCTACTTATGGTGATAAAGAAAGAGTTATTAGCCAATAGCTAGCTTTTGGGATATGAGATAGATCGTTCGTATCACGGTGAGTTCTTTTCTCTTCTTTCAGAACCTCGCTCGGGGCGAGAGGGTATCGGTAAAGAAGAAAAAGCCACTGTTTAGTTTAGATCCAATTTGAGTGGGAATGACCCTTTTTCTAGCTGGAGAGATGCTTGGAATAGCCTAGTTGCGTACCCAAAGGAATCACCCTTAGTATTAAGGTTTTTAAGTTTTAGCACCAGGTTACTTTCTTTCTAATTGGGAGCGAAGGCACTTCCGGGCTTAGCTCTGCAGAGGGAAGACGACGGTGCTATTTCATCTGTTGGAGGCATAACTGTGACACCCTCAATCTCGGGGTTAGGAAATGAGGACTCACACACCTCTAATCTAAGAATTAAATATGCATAAACCCCGATTAACTACTAACAGGATCAACAGGATAAAGTATGAGACAAGATCACAACTACCAATCACTTGATATAACTTACAAACCCAAAATATTATTAGATAAACAATATCGATTCTGGCTGTGAACCGACAGATAACCCATTGTATCTTTATACACTTCTTTCTAGGCGCGAGCTCCACGTGATTACCACTACCTGCTCTGGAAACCGGAAGCCCTCAACACGGTAGGGACCACCAGGTACGCTCTAACGAGCAGTGCGCCTAAGCCTGGCCATCTTCTTGCTTAACTGCCATGGTTAGATTAAGATAAAACAAATGAGTATAAAACTCAGCAAGTAACTATATAGCAGTTCTACAATATCAAATCACAATATGCTTTAACAAACTAGGGCATTCTACTTTATTTAATCTAGGTGGCAGATTTCCATCTTTTTGGGTTAAGGAAAGGTTTCTGAAGAATAGTATGGGGCTTTCAAAGAACAAGGCTCAAAGCAGGACGAAAGCCGACATTCATCACAAATCATTATAGGATCAAAATAGATCTTTTGATAGAGGAAAGCAACAGTATTTCAAGATATAGAATCAATCATATGATCAACAATTTCAAGAATCAGGGTTCTCGAGCTTTAAGCTCCACAATATCATAATCAACACTTTTCAAGGCAATATAAACCATTTTTATTTTCAAAATCGATTTACTGAACAAAAGTTTCAGTTCCCTTTTCAATAATCAATCAGAACCCTTGATTGGATCACTTTATCTTTCCATTTCATTATATACGGGTGATCAACCCAGATCGACCTCCATTCCGGTCTTTAAGGTACCATTCGGCATAATTTCAGCCTTAAGTTGGACTAGCCCCGCTAGCCTCTTACCATGACTGGACTAGTCCCACTAGCCTCTTACGTCCCAATCCAATCCATCATTTGGAAAACCTTGAGTTGGAAAAAAACAATTAGGTTTTCAAAAATCCATTTTTATCATTACCAAACACTTGAAATCATTCGGACTTTTTCAAGTCGAAACTCATTCTTAGTTCAGATTTCAAGGAAACAAAGTTCAGGGAGTGATTCAAAGATACGCAAGGAACAATTCATAAGAATTCTGTATCAGGGATAACAAAGCACTAAATTAGAAGGATTAACATTGGTTTAGGAATCAATAGGGTGATCAAGAGAAACAGGATATTATTAAACAGGGTTAACGAAGATAATTAAAAGGTTCAATATAATTCATGGCTTAATAGGTAACTTAAACAGAAAAGACAGATTATCAAAGGGTGAAATCAATAGGCTTATCAATAACAGGTTATCAAGAACACGGGTACCTCAAATCAATATGAGGGTTTCATAAAACAAAGGTTTCATACTTAAACAGTTCAATACTCTACATGGTATGAACAATATTCTCTTTATAACCATTTACACAAGTAATCAGAGTTACTTGCCTGAATTTGCTTTCCTGAAGGTTGAACTACTGCCACCTAGTAAATTCTTTCCTTTCCTAGCCCGAATACCCTCACGCTCCGAATCTACAATAAAACCAAAATCTTAATCAGATTCTCAACTTTCGTTCCCGGAACGATCACTCTAAACAATAACTCGATTATATCTTTGACTCGAGTATACGAATATAGCTTATACATATAAGCACATAGCACATAGCATATAGCATATCCCTTTCTCGTAGCTTTTATACCCTTATATACTTAACAATCAAAGCGTACTCGCTTAACCTTGACTATTTCTCAAATCACACTAATATAACTCGTACGAGTACAAGATTTATCCACAACCAAACATTTACGTCCATAACTATCACTTATATCTTTTAAAATCACTCAACTTAGTTCCCTTTTTCCTTTGTTCCTTAATTCGAACCACATACTACAATTAAGCAAACAAATTCATAAATATTAATTTATACACTTTCAATCATCCTTGTGATCATCAAAATCAAGTTTTTGACTCTTAATCCCTATGGCCTATTCGGCCTTATCACACAAAATCAATCAAATACGTACTTTAAATCATATAACCACATAACTCATTCAAAAACCATTAAAGAATCATTCCCCTTTCTTTTAATCATGAAAATTTGAACCATAATTATATATATATATACAATCAAATTTCTCAATATTACACCATGCATCCTTAATCATAGCATAATCCAACAATTAAACTAACATCTCATTTTATCAACAATAATTCGAACCAAATCATACATACATGCTTACATGCAATTCAATTTCAACTCATCATTATATCAAACACTTCATTTTCATCAAGTACACCAACTAAATTCCTTAACACAATCGAATTTCACCTAAATCACAACATGCATCCACTTATTCATCAAATTAACCCCTTTTTAACTCAATTCCCATTCGGAAAAAACTTAAATTTACATCCCAAGGACAAATCAATGACATGCATATCTTGATCTTCTTTAAAAATAACATGCAATCACTTTTATGCCATATAAACTTAGTATTTACCAATATTATCTCACAAAAATCAAATTCCTCTTCTTAATTAGCAAAAAACCGAAGCAAAAATCCACATGCAAACCTTAATTTTTGATTTTCTAAGTAACAATCATTTGCACACATTCATTTACTTCCTAACACAATCAATGAAATCATTTTATCAAGCACACACTCAATTTTCATCAAAGAAACAAAACCCTTTTTCAAATCTTCAAGAAATCATAACATGCAAAGCTAAAATCAAATGATCACACCATGGAAAATCCACCGGCTCTCCTTTGGATCATGGCCGGTGGTGGTCGAACTTGAGAGAGCCCATAACGGGTCTCTTCTCAAGTTTATGACCTCCAAATATGCTTGAATTCACTCTCATGGTTATGCATCAAGAAATGGTTTTTCTTGAACACTACCATAGTGATTAACCAACAAAACTTTTATAATTACTTACATGCAAATAGGAATCGAAGTGTATACCGAAAATAACAACTAAAGGTAGCAATATCTTTGTGTTTGAGTATGTTTTGATGGTTGCATGCAAGTGAGAGAGGTGAGAGATGAGAGAGCTGAAAGAGAGTGAGAGAGAGTGTTCGAGAGAGAGAGGAAAGAAAAGAGAAGAGAGGAAAGAGTGAGTGCACGGGAAAGAAAAAGAAAATGGGGGAGGGAGGGGTGATTTTATACTCCACCAAAGCAAGGGCAAAATGGTAATCTATTAATTCCTTTTTGGCTCACACATTCTTTCTCTTTTTACTCAAATATAACAAAATTCAAATATAAAATATATCTCTCTTGGAAAGTCGATAATTATCGAAAATGAAGATTTTAACACGTAGGTCTCGAAATTAGCTTTTTATCCATTACTCATAATAAGAATTTGAGCGAACGGTTGATTTTATATGAATTTCGTAAACTTGCTTTAATAAATACATTTTTCACATAAAATCAATTTAAAAAAATGCAAAGATCAACTATCAAATTCACTCATCATTTTTAAAAAGTCTCTAGGACCACTATGAAGATAACAAAACAAAACAAATCCCATGTTTTTATCTTACTCGAACGATTTTATAAAAATGCGCGAAGGTTAATTAAACCTTTATTTAAATCACGTAATTCCTTTAAAATTCACAAAATTGACACAGAACACATAGTCATGCACTCAGTCAAGCAATTGCACATATATAGTCACATAACGACTCAGTTCTGATCATATAATCTATCCCTCTTTAATCTTTATCCTCTTTTACGCGTACCGGGTCACGTTCAGCCTGACGGCTCGACGCTCAGCGTTTCGATTACGCTTCTCAACGTCTTTACCAATCAACACGTCACTTAGGACGAAATACTTTATTTACTCATTCATTTCATTCAATCACACATAATTCACATTTTATATTCTTTAACTCCATATTAGGGCGGGTTCCGTTCTACCTGACGGCCCGACACCACAGCTTATCTTTTAAGCTGACTCTTTAAATTGGAACGTTTTTAGCCACGCTCCTAAACTCTATTATACATATAAGACAAATAATCATCACTTAGTCACATAATTATAATCACATCACATAACAAATACTTTATTCACTTAATTACATCGCAAAATTCTCAGTCGTCATAATCTACCCTCCTTAAAAGGATTCTGTCCCCATAATCTAATCTAAGCAAATAGATGGGGATACTTTTCTTTCATTTCGCTTTCTAATTCCCAAGTCGATTCTTCGACTAATGGATTTCTCCACAACACTCTAACTAGAGGTACAACTTTATTTCTAAGCGTCCTTTCTTTTCGATCCAAAATTCACACTGGTTGTTCCACATAGGACAAATCTGGTTGGATTTCCACTGGTTCCAACTCGATCACATGGCTCGCATCATCAATATACTTCTTCAGGAGAGATACATGAAACACATTGTGCAGATGTTGCATTTGCGGCGGCAGCGCCAATTCATATGCCACTTTCCCAACTTATCGCAATACTTCAAATGGTCCAATGTACCTTGGACTCAGCTTTCCTTTCTTTCCGAAACGAGTTAAACCTTTCCAAGGAGATATCCTTAACAAGACTTTGTCTCCAGTTTCGAATTACACATCTTTCCGTTCTTGATTTGCGTACTTTGCATGTCGATCTTGAGCTGCAATTAATCTCTTTTGAATCATTTCAACCTTTTCCTTTGTTTACTAAACTAGCTCTGGGCCAATTAACTTGCACTCCCAACTTCGTCCCAATAAGTAGGGGATCTACACTTTCTTCCATACAACGCTTCATAAGGTGGCATGCCAATACTCACGTGATAACTGTTGTTGTAGGAAAACTCAATTAAGGGCAAATGATCGTCCCAATTTCCTTTGAAATCTATTGCACAGGTTCGCAACATATCTTCAATCGTCTGAATTGTCCTTTCACTTAGTCCGTCTGTCTGCGGATGATATGCCGTACTCATTTTCAGTTTCGTTCCCAAATGATCATGGAATTGTCGCCAAAACCTTGAATTAAACCTTGGATCTCTATCAGACACGATAGATACAGGAACTCCATGACACATCACGATCTCATCCAGATATAATTTGACCAACCTCTCTAATGAAAACCTTTCGCTTATCGGCAAGAAATGTGCTGACTTTGTCAACCGATCGATTACCACCCAAATCGCATTATGATTTGACTTGGTTTTAGGTAATCCTATCACGAAATCCTTCGCTATATGTTCCCATTTCCATTCGGGTATGTCCAGTGGCTGAAGCAATCCGTTTGGTCTTTGATGTTCCGCTTTAACTCTTTGGCACGTATAACATTTACTTATCCATTCTGCAATTTCCTTTTTCATGTTTGGCCACCAATAATTTCTTTTTAAATCCTGGTACATCTTCGTACTTACAGGGTGAATTGAAAATCTCGAATTATGCGCTTCTTACAAAATCTCGTGCTTTAGTTCCACGACATTAGGTATCCAAATACGTGAGTTAACACGGTATATTCCTTTTCCATCCTTTTGAGCTTTAATTTCTTCTCCCGTCAACTTATCCTTTTCGTGAGTCATCACTTGCTCTTGACAGCATCGAATCTTTTCCAAAATTTCAGGTTGAAACAGCATTGCATATATAGCTTCACCTCCACATTCTGGAGTTTGCACCTCTATTTCCATCCTTTTAAAGTCCTTAATTAATTCTTCCGATGATGTTAACATATTCAACCTTTCTTTTCGACTTAAAGCATCAACTACCACATTTGCCTTTTCAGGATGATAGTTTATCGCACAATCATAATCTTTGATCAATTCCAATCACCTTCTTTGTCGCATATTCAATTCTTTCTGAGTAAAGATATACTTTAAACTTTTATGATCCGTATAAATCTCGCATTTTTCCCCGTACAAATAATGCCTCCAAATCTTAAGAGCAAACACAATTGCTGCCAATTCCAAATCATGCGTTGGATACTTCTGCTCGTGCGGCTTGAGTTGCCTTGACGCATATGCTATTACCTTCCCGTGTTGCATTAATACACATCCAAGTCCTTTATATGAAGCATCATTGAATATCATAAATTCCCCTTTATCATCTGGTAATACCAACACTGGGGCGGTTACCAATCTCTTCTTTAACTCTTGAAAACTATCCTCACACTTTTCTGTCCAAACAAACTTCTCGTTCTTTCTCGTCAACTTTGTCAACGGAACAGCAATCTTTGAGAAATCTTGCATAAATCTTCTATAGTATTCGGCCAATGCCAGAAAACTTTTAACTTCCGTCGGAGTCTTGGGTCTTCCCCAATTCATTACAGCTTCTATCTTGGCTGGGTCCACTTTAATTCCTTCTTTATTAACTACATGACCGAGAAATTACACTTCCTTTAGCCAAAATTTACACTTTGAAAACTTCGCATACAGTTTCTCTTTTCGCAGAATTTCCAAGGAAATTCTCAAATGCTCCTTATGATCTTCTTCCGTCTTGGAGTAAATCAGTATATCGTCAATAAACACAATAACGAACTTATCCAAATACTGCTTGAATACTCTGTTCATAAGATCCATAAATGCAGCTGGCGCATTCGTCAAGCCAAATGCCATTACCAAAAACTCATAATGTCTGTATCTCGTTCGGAACGCTGTCTTGGGTATATCTTCCACTTTAATCTTTAACTGATGATACCCAGATCTTAAATCAATCTTTGAGAAACACGAGGCTCCTTTTAACTGGTCAAACAAGTCATCGATTCGTGGTAGGGGGTACTTATTCTTGATCGTCAACTTATTCTGCTCATGGTAATCGATGCACAACCGCATACTTCCATCCTTTTTCTTTACAAATAACACTGGTGCGCCCCACGGGGATACACTCGGTCCGATCACTCCTTTGTCCAACAACTCTTGCAACTGAGCTGCCAATTCCTTCATCTCGACCGGCGCCATGCGATAGGGAGCTTTCGACACTGGTTCCGTACCAGGAGCCAAGTCAATCGTAAACTCGATCTCTCTGTCTGGAGGTAGTCCAGACAATTCATCAGGAAACACATCCGAGAAATCTCTTACTACCGGAATATCCTCGATCTTCACAAATTCTTTCTCCACGTCCACGACATGAGCCAAATAAACTTCGCATCCTTGACGTATTAATCTTCTTGCCTCAATAGCAGTTAGAAATTTCTTCTCTTGCCTCTTTCTTTTAAATATCACTTCCTCACCATCCTTGGTTCTTAACTTCACCTTCTTACTTTTACATTCTAATACGCCTCATGGTTTGACAACCAATCCATTCCTAGTATAGCCTCAAATTCTCCTAACTGCTACCACGTCCACCTCTTGCACCGCATCTTTCATTGTCATGTTAAAGGTTCTTGATCTGGGTTGAGCTGATGGTGTTGGGAGAGACGGCGGTCCAGCAATTCTGAGAACATTAGACTTCTGCACAGGCTCCTTACAATTCCTGGCCATATGGCCCACTTTGCCACACTTGAAACAAGCTAAATCAGGCTTCCTTACTCCACTTGGACATTCTGAAGAATAATGCCCCTTCTGGTTGCACTTATAACACGTTATATCCAGCTTATAACACCTCCTCGGGTGTCTCTTTCCACAGTTCCTGCATTCTTGCATCTGAGGTCTTCTATCCTTTCCCGGTTGACCAGCTTTCTGGAAACGGTTCTTCTGAGCTCCATTCCCGGGTCTAAATTTCTGGAACTTTTGGTTCTAACCTCCACCATTCCTCCCAAACTTTCCTCTGAACTTTGAGCTTCCTTGCTCTTGCTCAGAGCTTTCAAACTTCCTCTTTCTTCCTTCATTTTGTCTTCGAGCAGCTTCCCGCTCACCTTCCACTATCATTGCTTTCTGAACCAATGCAGCATAGTTCTTAATCTCCAACATTGCTATTTGACTTCTAATCCACGGCTTAAGTCCCTGCTGGAACCTCTTAGCCTTCTTCGCTTCCGTATTCACGTACTCAGGTACGAACCTTGACAATTCTGAAAACTTCACTTCATATTCTGCTACCGACATTTCTTCCTGCCTAAGATCCAGAAATTTCATCTCCAATTGATCATGCATATAGCTTGGCAAATACTTTTCCAGAAACATCTCGGTAAACTTCTCCCAAGATAAGTCTTTGCCTTCTAACAACGCCTTAGAAGACTCCCACCAGAAACTTACTTCATCTTTCAAATAATAACTTGCGTACTGAGCTTTCTTATCATCCTTAACTTCTGCTAACTCAAAGGCTTTTTCCATCTCTCTCAACCACGATTGCGCTTTAATCGGGTCTGGCAAACCTAAGAACTCTGGGGGATGAACAGATTGAAAGTGCTTGAAATTTCCAACTTTAGGGGCCACAGGTTGTTGCAAAAGCTGAGCAAGTCTGCTCATCATAGTGGTTTCTGGGTTTATTTATGGGTCTTGGGTGGGAATTTCTTCTTCTTGGTGATATGGTGAGTTGGCCATTTCTTACAAACCCGATTGAGCAATTATTTAGCAATACGATAGCATGGCATGTATATATAACAACAATTTCTATGAAATCTCTTTTGTGGGTTTTAAGTTTTACCCAATTTGCACATGCAATCCTTATTACTACATAATTCTCATATCAGTGTTGTTTTACCATGGCACGAAATAGGGTTTTATGAACTTTAAAACATGGTTGTATGAAAATATGGTTGTATTAAAGCATGGCATTGAGAACAGTTTATAAGATAATCAAGGTGCACAATGGAAAGCAATGACAATAGAATTATTTAATCAAAGGGTACGTAGAGAAATTCTGGATATTAAGGTTCTGAAACAAGGTACAATAAATAGCAGGGTTAAACAGAGGAAAAACTGGAAAACATCCCCCCTATCTACCCCTAACTTCCAACTACTACTACTACAACACTGGTCTGAAATACAACAAGATAAATGAAAAAAGGATCCCGGCATCTGACCAAGTATCCCAAAGCCTACCGGCGCTGAAAAACAACAACAATCTACGGGCTCAACCAAGAGTCCCTTCTAATCATCTAGAATCTCTCTCAACACAACCAACATCCAGCGAATGATCTTATACAGCCTCCGGGCCTCAGCATCAGCATCACTAGTGGATGGTCCCTCATCCAATCTCCTCCTGGCAACCTGCTCCACCATCTTCACCCGAACTCGTCACTCATCATCCAAAACAGAAGCACTCTGCCTAGACTCTCTGGCTAGTCTATCCACCAAAGCTCCCAACTCAGGAATGCGGGAGTACACAAAGTCTCGGTCCAGGGCTAACTTGCCACCAACACTGACAGGAACAGTCTTAGGCATCTTGGACTCTGGCTCAGGGGCAGGGATCTCTGAATCAGGCCTCAGGGGTGAAATATGCATGGGGATCTCACTACTCTCAGAAGGGTCCTCCTCTGGGTCTGAACTAACATATACAGGCTCCTCTGGAAAGGGTGGAACGGGGTCCACAGGGGTACCGGTCAAACTAATCTCTGAGTCTGAGTCACTACCACTACTAGGATCCTGAGAGAAAACACAAAACAACAACCAAGAAACAATGTTAAGGTTAAATAAAGCTTCCAGCTAACTCACACCCTAACTCTAGTCTCCGCTTTACTAATAAGCACTTTCCTTAGATTATACCTAATAGTCTAACTCAACTCTATATGAGTCGAACTCTCTCGCGATATAGATATATTCCCAAAATACCCCTTTTTAAATCCTAACTTGTTGCAGGGACTAGATCCTATAGCTCTGATACCAACTTGTGACGCCCTCAATCTCGGGGTTAGGAAATGAGGACTCACACACCACTAATCTAATAATTAAATATGCATAAACCCCGATTAACTACTGACAGGATCAACAGGATAAAGTATAAGACAAGATCACAACTACCAATCACTTGATATAACTTACAAACCCAAAATATTATTAGATAAACAATATCGATTCCGGCTGGGAACCGACAGATAACCCATTGTATCTTTATACACTTCTTTCTAGGCGCGAGCTCACTCATGATTACCACTACCTGCTCTGGCAATCGGAAGCCCTTAACACGGTAGGGACCACCAGGTACGCTCTTACGAGCAGTGCGCCTAAGCCTGACCATCTTCTTGCTTAACTGCCATGGTTAGATTAAGACAAAACAAATGAGTATAAAACTCAGCAAGTAACTATATAGCAGTTCTACAATATCAAATCACAATATGCTTTAACAAACTAGGGCATTCTACTTTATTTAATCTAGGTGGCAGATTTCCATCTTTTTGGGTTAAGGAAAGGTTTCTGAAGAATAGTATGAGGCTTTCAATGAACAAGGCTCAAAGCAGGACGAAAGCCGACATTCATCACAAATCATTATAGGATCAAAATAGATCTTTTGATAGAGGAAAGCAATAGTATTTCAAGATATAGAATCAATCATATGATCAACAATTTCAAGAATCAGGGTTCTCGAGCTTTAAGCTCCACAATAACATAATCAACACTTTTCAAGGCAATATAAACCATTTTCATTTTCAAAATCAATTTACTGAAAAAAAGTTTCAGTTCCCTTTTAAATAATCAATTAGAATTATATACGGGTGATCAGCCCGTATCGACCTCCAATCCGGTCTTTAAGGTACCATTCGGTTAAAAGTGGGTTAACAAAGATAATTAAAAGGTTCAATATAATTCATAGCTTAATAGGTAACTTGAACAGAAAAGACAGATTATCAAAGGGTGAAATCAATAGGCTTATCAATAACAGGTTATCAAGAACAAGGATACCTCAAATCAATATCAGGGTTTCATAAAACAAGGGTTTCATACTTAAACAGTTCAATACTCTGCATGGTATGAACAACATTCTCTTTATAACCATTTACACAAGTAATCAGAGTTACTTGCCTGAATTTGCTTTCCTGAAGGTTGAACTACTGCCACCTAGTAAATCCTTTCCTTTCCTAGCCTGAATACCCTCACGCTCCGAATCTACAATAAAACCAAAATCTTAATCAGATTCTCAACTCTTGTTCCCGGAACGATCACTCTAACCAATAACTCGATTATATCTTTGACTCGAGTATACGAATATAGCTTATACATATAAGCACATAGCACATAGCATATAGCATATCCCTTTCTCGTAGCTTTTATACCCTTATATACTTTACAATCAAAGCGTACTCGCTTAACCTTGGCTATTTCTCAAATCACACTAATATAACTCGTACGAGTATAAGATTTATCCACAACCAAACATTTACGCCCATAACTATCACTTATATCTTTTAAAATCATTCAACTTAGTTCCCTTTTTCCTTTGTTCCTTAATTCGAACCACATACTACAATTAAGCAAACAAATTCATAAATATTAATTTATACACTTTCAATCATCCTTGTGATCATCAAAATCAAGTTTTTGACTCTTAATCCCTATGGCCTATTCGGCCTTATCACACAAAATCAATCAAATACGTACTTTAAATCATATAACCACATAACTCATTCAAAAACCATTAAAGAATCATTCCCCTTTCTTTTAATCATAAAAATTCGAACCATAATTATATATATATACAATCAAAATTCTCAAAATTACACTATGCATCCTTAATCATAGCATAATCCAATAATTAAATTAACATCTCATTTTATCAATAATAATTCGAACCAAATCATACATACATGCTTGCATGCAATTCAATTTCAACTTATCATTATATCAAACACTTCATTTTCATCAAGTACACCAACTAAATTCCTTAACACAATCGAATTTCACCTAAATCCCAACATGCATCCACTTATTCATCAAATTAACCCCTTTTAACTCAATTCCCATTCGGCAAAAACTCAAATTTACATCTCAAGGACAAATCAATGACATGCATATCTTGATCTTCTTTAAAACTAACATGCAATAACTTTTATGCCATATAAACTTAGTATTTACCAAGATTATCTCACAAAAATCAAATTCCTCTTCTTAATTAGCAAAAAGCCGAAGCAAAAATCCACATGCAAACCTTAATTTTTGATTTTCTAAGCAACAATCATTTGCACACATTCATTTACTTCCTAACACAATCAATGGAATCATTTTATCAAGCACACACTTAATTTTCATCAAAGAAACAAAACCATTTTTCAAATCTTCAAGAAATCATAACATGCAAAGCTAAAATCAAATGATCACACCATGGAAAATCCACCGGCTCTCCTTTGGATCATGGCCGGTGGTGGTCGAACTTGAGAGAGCCCATAATGGGTCTCTTCTCGAGTTTATGACCTCCAAACATGCTTGAATTCACTCTCATGGTTATGCATCAAGAAATGATTTTTCTTGAACACTACCATAGTGATTAACCAACAAAACTTTTATAATTACTTACATGCAAATAGGAATCGAAGTGTATACTGAAAATAACAACTAAAGGTAGCAATATCTTTGTGTTTGAGTATGTTTTGATGGTTGCATGCAAGTGAGAGAGGTGAGAGATGAGAGAGCCGAGAGAGAGTGAGAGAGAGTGTTTGAGAGAGAGAGGAAAGAAAAGAGAAGAGAGGAAAGAGTGAGTGCACGGGAAAGAAAAAGAAAATGGGGGAGGGAGGGGTAATTTTATACTCCACCAAAGCAAGGGCAAAATGGTAATCTATTAATTCCTTTTTGGCTCACACATTCTTTCTCTTTTTACTCAAATGCAACAAAATTCAAATATAAAATATATCACTCTCGGAAAGTCGATAATTATCGAAAATGACAATTTTAATACGTAGGTCTTGAAATTAGCTTTTTATCCATTACTCATAATAATAATTTGAGCGAACGGTTGATTTTATATGAATTTCGCAAACTTGCTTTAATAAATACATTTTTCACATAAAATCAATTTAAAAAATGCAAAGATCAACTATCAAATTCACTCATCATTTTTAAAAAGTCTCTAGGACCACTACGAAGATAACAAAACAAATCCCATGTTTTTATCTTACTCGAATGATTTTATAAAAATGCGCGAAGGTTAATTAAACCTTTATTTAAATCACGTAATTCCTTTAAAATTCATAAAATTGACACAGAACACATAGTCATGCACTCAGTCAAGCAATCACACATATACAGTCACATAACGACTCAGGTCTGATCATATTGTTACGACCGGCATTTTATGTAATATTATTTGTGAATAATATTAAGTTAAATAAAAATATATTCAATGCTTGTACGTTTGTGTGAGTGAAAATTTTTGCATTTTAAATTTGCTCTGGGTAGTATATGATTTTTCAAAGCAAGAATTTATTTAATTTCTTTATTTTTGATTTATAAGGAATATTCTAAGCTTTGGAAAAATTTTCTTTTAAAAGACATTTTGTACACAAATTTTGAAAATGATTTTATAAAGTCTCTAAAAATCCAAGTTATTTTATGGTATAAATTTTATAATTTTTGAACTTGTACTTTATTATATAAAAATAAATCTTTGGAAATTAGTTGCTTAATAATTATCAAATTACATGAATAACCTTGCATGCAAACTCTCTTCTATTTAACCAAAGGGCTAAAGAGTCAATAACCACCCCACTAACTCACAAATTGCTAGCCAAATTACCTCCTTGACCTTGCATGCAAACTTGCCTAACTTTGGCTAGAGGGTTACTCTTGTAATTTCTCACATCCACTCACTTGTGGGCAAATAAAAACCAAACAATCAAGATGATCACTCCACCATTTCTACATTTTTTCTCCCTCTCCTCTCCCTCCTCCCACCTTTCCTCTCGGCTTTTTGCCGAAGCCCTACCCCCCTCCCCTTTTCTTCATTCCACATTCAAGTTTCCACCTCCCATACAAGTAAATATTACTTCCTATATCATGATCATTTATATTCCAAAGAGTTTTGAGTAAAAAGTTTAAGTTTTAAAGTTGCATGTTAAGGTTTTAGTGAAACTCAAATATACAATCTTGATTCTTATGGATTTAAGGTTGTTTTTGAGAGGACTACAATGAATGGATAAGTGCCAAGTCATGAGAAGGAAAATCTTGATGATTTAATGGCCATTTCCATCCATTTCATTCGGCCATGACCATATGGGAGCCGAATGAATGGTCCTTGAAATCATTCTTGTTGTTTTGATCAATTTTTGCATGTTTATGTGATAATGACTTAAATTTTGTGGTGATAATTTGATAAAACTCCTTGCATGCTAAGTGATCATCTAGGTATACCTTATGCTAGGCTTGCATGTCAATTTTAAGATGGAATATATGTAGAAAATGGGTTGTTTTGGGTTGAAAAACCCGAAGGCATGCATGCATGTGGAATTCTCTTAGTTTGTTGTAAGATTTTGATCATTTGGAAAAGATTTTGTTAGTGAGCCTTAATTTCAGTAGGAATAATGTGATAATATGGATTTATGCTTCTTGTTGCATGGTAATAATTTGTGGTTATCTTTTATAAAAATATATATCATGTTGTTTCAAAAGCATAAAGGTTTATGAGTTGTAAAGAGTAGTCTCTTTTATTTTGCCATAGTTGCACCATAGGTAAGGATGATCTCACCAAGGGTATTTTGAGAAAAAAAAGAGTTAGTTCAGTAGAACACCAAGTATAGGTCTTGGTTTAAGTATTTAGTTGTTGATAATTGGGTTTGTCAAGTCAAAACCTTGGAAAATGAGAGTTATAGTTTCTGCAGAAAAATCAGTTTAGTACCCTGAGTTTAGAGTGAGTTTTGACCATGTCATTGATGGGCACTTTGAGGCCCAAGCCACCAGAAGTTAGTATGGGGAGTATATAATAGGTTTTAGGAGTTGGTTGGAGGTTTGCATGTCATTTGGTTAGGTGCACAAGTAGAATAACAAAATCTGTCCAGCAGGGGACAGTTTTGTTGCAACTTGGAAATAGGGAGATTTGGCCATGTCATGGGTAGGCCCTCATTAGGCCCAATTGGGCCTTAGTTAGAGGGTATGTCAGAGAAGTTTTTCCAACCATAGTTCATAGGATATGAGCTAGAACCATGTGTCACAAGTTAATTCAAGTCAGGGCATTTTCTGCCCAGAAAAACAGGGGAACCTTGGACTTTTAGCTTAGGCCCAAGAAGGCCCAAGCCAGGCCTTTGAGCCACATCAAGCTTGTGAGATGCCCTTAGGTCAGGAGAGTCTTGTGTAAAAATTTTGAAGAAAAACTTGTAGTTTAAGAGTGTCTAATGCACTCAAGAAACCTTAGTTACCATTCTGAAATTTGTACCAGTGAGCACTTTCACTTATCACATAGTTTTAGGACACTTAGAAGTGAGTATTAGGTCGACCACCATAGTTGTAAGATAGTGTAAGGTCAGTAGAACAAAAGGCACAAGTGAGGGTCAATAGGTTTTGGATAATTTAAGAAAGGCACATTGAGTTAGGAAGCCCAAATTCGAAGACTTCGTTTAGTTAGCAACCAAGTAACTTGAGTGGTGAGTCGAGATCATCCAAGCCTAGTGTGGCATTATGGTGTATATGATGTTATTTGGTATTAATATACGATATGTGATTATGTGGCTACGTGTGTACATTTAAAAATATAAATGTTGGATATGAATTAAGTATGTATAGGCCTAAGTGCCATCCATGTTTAATTTCGGGTTGTAAATAGGTTAAGATGGAAGGAATATATTATAATGAGGATTATTATTATTTATGTAGGATCTCGAGACGAGGGAAAACTTGCCTTAAAAGTCGAGTGAAGCTCCAGTTGTTGCTCCTACCAGTCAGACCAGACCAGTCTATCTTAAGGCAAGTGATTCAACTTGACCTTCGCATTTACTGTAAACAGTTCATATATATATATCGATGCAATTATCCTGAGTCATTTTGATATATTTAAATCAAGAGTATCTTTTGTTACATAGAGATGCCATGAACCCTCGAGTACATATTGCAAGTAGTTCAAAAGTCTTTCATGATAGTTTAATGCCATGATAAATTAGAGATGCGTTATAATATCTTATTAATCCCTTTTGTTTATCATGCTATTGATCCCTGAGAAATCTTGATGTTGCACCCTGATGCTTTGAATTCAACTCTTGAAATAACCTCGATAGAAACTTTATTTTGATACCTTAAAGCCAATCATTTCTTAAATACATTCATGATTGTTTGATAACCCTATCCTTACCCTAAAGCTTGATATCCTGTTATATACTGAGCTGATGATCACTTTCTTTATATTTTAACACCTTTATCCTATTTGTACCAGTGATGCCTATCTTCTTGATGTTCCAATACCTATACCTTGTCTACAACCATTGCTTTAAGCCTAGTTTGGCATTACTCTTTCATCTTATCCAATAGCCTGGCTTAATTTCCTTGTCTAAGTTCTTGTTTATGGAAACCTCTCAATTACCCTAATATAGTAAAGTCTAGTAGATCATGGCCCTGAGATTTAGTGTCATATTTCCAGTGTTTCAAGTTGATCTATAATCCCTTGATAAAAATAATTACAGTCAAAAGAGATTTTGTCATAAATCGGCATCAGTTTTTAAAATGATTAAAACGTGGATTTTTCAGTCCCAAAGGGGGACAAATGTTTTCTTGAATGGTGGATCTGGACTGAGACGCGAGTCCTTTCCACACTTATATTAGGCTTAAAAGTTGCCTAGGGATTCCCAATAATGTTTTAGAACCCAGCGAGGTTCGGGATTACTTCGCGGCTGATCACCGGCTGTAATCCGTAGCGTCATAAAATGATTTTGATTAAGTATGATTTTAAAATTTGTTTTGATGCAAGCAAAATGATGCCAACTCACGTAAGTTTTATCTCTCGATTATCATTGATTATGTCATTCCATTGTCATTCCTAAAGGTATATCCCGATTTATGCTTTGCGCTGTATTGTTTGCACTTGTTGAGCTTTTGGCTCACTTCTTGCTTTACCCTGATATTACAGCTAGCAGCCATGGTTAGATTCAAGCAGACTGCCCGTAAGACCTGTGATGCTGACGCTTATGTTCGAGCTCAGGTAGAATAAGTAATAATAGTTGTGTGAGGACTCGGTATTTGTAATCAGATGTAATAGTTGGTAGTGTTGGGCTGTTTCAAACCCTAAACTGTAAAGATCTTGGATTTTGGTTGTGTAATACTCTTTAAAATAATGTAATAGCTATAATTATTTTGCTATTTAAGTTGGGGGTGTGACAGGTTTTGGTATCAGAGCTACGGTTTAGAGTCCCTGAACAGCCCAAATAGGTTATAGGACTTGTGAGTAGGTTATAGATACTATGCGAGAGAGTAGGTAAAGTAAATTATTATTAATACTCCTCTTATTGGTTGTCAGCAAAGGGCGCATTCCTCGTCATCCTCTGGGTCGGACGACACTATTGCTTTCTCCGTGTATGCTGAGTTGAGGCGCGAGTTCGACATGCTTCAGGGCAAGTACGACCGACTGATAGACCGACTGAAGAACGTGTATCCGGACAGCCGAAACTACGAAGGGAAGCCCAAGGAGCAGATGATTGCGAGACTTGAGACCTTGGTTCGGTACGTTAACACTAAGCTTGAGGAGATGCCAGCGCACCGGGACCGTACCAGCCAGTATGTCATTCAGATGGTGGCGGATGAGCTCCAGAGCATTGTGAAGACACTTCGAGAGAAAAAGTCTACCAAGCCCCGTTCAGATGGAGTGGAGCCTTAGTTCTTTCCATTTACCTTTCATGTTGTTGTACTATCAGACTCTATGGAATCCCCAGTTGTTTCCGTCTTTCCTTTAAATAAGCCTGTTATTTCTAGAATCAGACTATGTCCCAATCCTATGTACTGTGACCTTTAAAATTTCAATAATTATGTGCTATTGTTCCATCTGCTCTCAACTGTTATTTTATGTTTTGTCATCATATCTGGAAACTTGACCCCATATGTAAACAAGAATGCCATGCGATACCCTCGAATCATTTTATCATTCATATTTGTTATGACACAACTCTTATTTCAGGATCATGCCTCCCAAAAAGAAGAACCCAACAACCACCTTCACCACAGACCCAAACATTCTTCAACTACTGGAAACCTTGCAACAGCAAACCAATGCTATAGCTCAACAACAACTAACTCTTCAACAACGAATTGAAAACCAAGATAACCGTGAGCCATATCAACCACCTGAACCACCAGTACCACCAAGACAAATTGTCACTTTCAAGGTTTTTCAGAGTGTGAATCCACCTGTATTTCATGATACCACTGATCCAGTGATAGCAAACACATGGATCAAGGAGATGGAAAGGGCTTTTGAGTTGGTACAGTTAGGGGACGATCAGAAGACGCTGTATGCCACTTACTTCTTGAAGGGAGAAGTCATTTATTGGTGGGAATCAGTAAAAGCTATGGAAGTCACTCAACAGATTTCTTGGGAGAGATTTAAGAAGTTATTTCTGGACAAGTATTACCCTAAGTACATGCAGAATCAGATGGAGCTAAAATTTCTTGAGTTAAAACAAGGGAACATGACTGTACTGGAATATGAGAAGAAGTTCACTGAGTTGTCAAGGTTTGTGACAAAGTATACCAGCACTGAGGAGGAAAAAGCAAAGAAATTTCAGCAAGGATTGGAGCCTTGGATCAGAGATAGGGTGGCTATGTTTGAGCTTGAGACTTATGTGGGAGTAGTACAGAAAGCTGCTCTAATTGAGAATAATGGGATGCAGTCAAGGAAAGAGAGGGATAACAAGAAGAGGAAGGTTCCATTTTATGGAGAAAAGTCTGAAGCTGGAAGTTCGCAAGATCGGAATGTAAAGAGGATTGGTTTCCAGAAGGGCGGAAATTTTCAAAGGAAAGGAAATTTGGGCAAAAGGCAAGAATCAAAAGGGAACAATCAGGCAAGCCAAGGGCAAGTTGGAGAAAACAGGTTCCAGAGGCCAGAATGCAAGCACTGTGGAAGAAGGCACCCCGGAGTATGCAATAAGCTGAGTATGACCTGTTATAGGTGCAATCAGAAGGGACATTTGGCCAATGAGTGCAAGATGCCGAAGCCAGGAGTTACGTGCTACAAATGTGGGAAGACTGGACACATGGCTAGGGAGTGTAAGGCAACAGGACCAGTCAGAGCTCTGATGAACGTGGCAAGTACCAGTGCAAGCGTGCCAGCTGAGGTATTGGCATTACCTCCACCACCCGCACCAACCCCGCAAGCAACAGCAAGGACATTTGATCTAAAGATGAAAGATGCTGTTCAGAATTCTGAGGTGATAGCAGGTACACTTTTACTCAATAATGTCAAAGCTAAAGTATTGATTGATTCGGGAGCAACAAGATCTTTCATATCAGAATCTTTTGTTGATAAGATCCAATGTGATAAAACGGTTATGAGTGAGGTAGTAAATGTGGTAATTGCGAACCAAGAGAAGATTCCTGTGAATCAATTTTGTCCAAAATGTGAGATTGATATTTCAGGATATAAGTTCTCGGCCGATTTGATACTCTTCAAGCTGGGAGAGTTTGATATAATTTTAGGAATGGATTGGTTAGGAGAGAATAGCGCTCAGATAAATTATAAGACCAAGAGAGTGTATTTAAAGACGAAGAGTGGAGAGAAGGTAGTATTTAAGGGACAGAGGCAAGAGCGACTATTTCTTACAATTATTCAGGCTAAGAAGTTACTTAGAAAAGGTTGTGAGTCGTTCCTAGCATATGTAGTGGATTCAGAGAGAGGCAGCCTCAGCATGGAAGATATTCCTGTAGTTAATGAGTTTCCCGATGTGTTTCCCGACGAACTACCAGGCTTACCACCAGATCGACAAATTGAGTTCGAGATCAACCTTGCTCCAGGCACGGAACCAGTTTCAAAGGCTCCGTATAGGATGGCACCAGCAGAAATGAAAGAGTTGGCGAGCCAGCTACAAGAATTATTGGATAAGGGAGTGATACGACCAAGTACATCGCCATGGGGAGCACCTGTTCTCTTTGTAAAGAAGAAAGATGGGAGTATGCGTCTATGCATAGATTACCGGGAGTTGAATAAAGTAACGATCAAGAACCGCTACCCGCTACCAAGGATAGATGACCTTTTTGATCAGTTAAAGGGAGCAAAATGTTTTTCGAAGATTGACTTGAGATCGGGATACCATCAATTAAAGATCAAGGAAGAAGATATTCCCAAGACCGCATTTAGGACCAGATATGGGCATTATGAATTCCTAGTAATGCCGTTTGGTTTGACCAACGCTCCGGCCGCATTCATGGATCTGATGAATCGAGTATTTAAGAAGTATTTGGATAAATTTGTCGTGGTATTTATTGATGACATCCTTATTTATTCTAAATCGGAAGAAGAACATATGCAGCATCTCTGGATAGCCTTGGAGATACTCCGACAAGAGAAGTTGTATGCCAAGTTTACCAAATGTGAGTTTTGGTTAAAGGAAGTTCAATTTTTGGGGCATGTTATTGGAAATGATGGAATTAAAGTGGATCCGGCGAAGATTGATGCAGTTATGAGTTGGGAGAGGCCAAGGACTCCTACGGAAGTGCGAAGTTTTCTAGGATTGGCCGGATACTATAGAAGATTCGTCAAGGATTTCTCGAAAATCGCCACACCATTGACTAAGTTAACCAGAAAGAATCAAAAGTTTGAATGGAGTGCAGAATGTGAAAATAGCTTTCAAGAGTTAAAACAAAAGTTGGTAACAGCTCCGGTGTTAGTACTTCCAGATGATCAAGGGAATTTTGTAATATTCAGCGACGCTTCACATAAGGGTTTGGGTTGTGTGTTGATGCAACACAGTAAGGTAATAGCATATGCGTCAAGACAGTTGAAGCCGCACGAGTTAAAGTATCCGACGCATGACTTGGAATTAGCCGCCATAGTGTTCGCACTCAAGATTTGGAGACACTATCTCTATGGAGAAAAGTGTGAAATCTACACGGATCACAAGAGCTTAAAGTACATTTTTACTCAGAAAGAGCTCAATATGAGGCAGAGGAGATGGCTGGAATTGATTAAAGACTATGACTGTTCGATAAATTACCATCCTGGAAAGGCGAACGTAGTGGCCGATGCGCTGAGTCGGAAGGAAAGATTGAATGCAATGATAACATCAAAAGAGTTATCTGAAGAAATCGGAAAATTTGAACTGGAACTTTGTGCTTATGGGAAAGTCAAAGAAGTTTGTCATGCAATGACCTTTCAGCCAACACTAATGGAAAAGATAAAGAAGTGTCAAGAGGAAGTAATGGAAAAAGAGAAAAATCAGTTATCTGGAGAAGAGATTAATACTAAAAAGGATGAGCAAGGAATACTAAGGTTTTCATCCAGAATATGGATTCCCCATGTATCTGAATTAAAGAATGAGATCCTCCATGAAGCCCACCATTCGAAATTTTCAATCCACCCGGGAAGCACCAAGATGTATCAAGACTTAAAGAAGAACTTTTGGTGGCCAAATATGAAAAGAGACGTGGCAGAATGGGTTGCGAAGTGCTATACCTGTCAGAAAGTAAAGGCAGAACATCAACGACCAAGCGGATTAATTCAACCCCTGAAGATTCCAGAATGGAAATGGGAAAACATCGCTATGGACTTTATAGTAGGACTACCACGAACAAAGTCCGGACATGACACAATATGGGTTATAATTGATCGTCTTACGAAGTCGGCGCATTTCCTTCCAATAAATGAGAAGTCGTCACTGGACAAGTTGGTTCATCTGTATGTGCACGAAATCGTATTAAGGCATGGAGTACCCGTATCAATAGTTTCAGACAGAGATCCCCGATTTAACTCAAGATTCTGGAAGCAATTCCAGGAATGTCTTGGCACGAAGTTGAATATGAGCACGGCGTATCACCCGCAGACTGATGGCCAGAGTGAAAGAACAATTCAAACAATTGAAAATATGTTGCGCAGTTGTGCAATCGATTTTGCTGGAAGTTGGGACGACCACCTGCCATTAATTGAATTTTCATATAACAACAACTATCATTCCAGTATCGGCATGCCACCATATGAAGCTTTGTACGGGCGAAGATGTAGATCACCAACAAGTTGGGATGAAGTAGGAGAAGGAAGAATTCTCGGCTCAGAATTGGTACAACAGTTGCATGACTCAGTCAAGTTAATTCAGAAAAGGTTGCTTGCTGCTCAAGATAGACAGAGGAAGTATGCGGATCCAGCGCGCAAGGATGTTCAATTCCAAATTGGCGAAGCTGTGTTGCTAAAAGTGTCACCTAGGAAAGGGTTGATAAGATTTGGCAAGAAAGGAAAGTTAGCACCTAGATACGTAGGTCCTTTTGAGATTTTGAGTCAAGTAGGAAAGGTGGCCTACGAGTTGGCCTTACCACCTCAGTATCAGCATGTGCATAATGTGTTCCATGTGTCGTTGCTTAAGAAGTACAATCCTGACGCTAGCCATGTGATAGAATATGAACCTGTAGAAATTCAGGCAGACCTGTCATTTGTGGAGCAACCGGTTAAAGTACTCGACTGGCAAGTAAAGAGTCTTAGAAATAAATCAGTAAAGTTAGTGAAAGTACTTTGGAGGAACCCTAAGGTCGAAGAGTCGACTTGGGAGTTAGAGTCTGATATGCGTTCCCGGTATCCTCATCTGTTCTCTTAGATTCTGGGGACAGAATCCCTTAAGGGGGAGAGGATGTTACGACCGGCATTTTATGTAATATTATTTGTGAATAATATTAAGTTAAATAAAAATATATTCAATGCTTGTACGTTTGTGTGAGTGAAAATTTTTGCATTTTAAATTTGCTCTGGGTAGTATATGATTTTTCAAAGCAAGAATTTATTTAATTTCTTTATTTTTGATTTATAAGGAATATTCTAAGCTTTGGAAAAATTTTCTTTTAAAAGACATTTTGTACACAAATTTTGAAAATGATTTTATAAAGTCTCTAAAAATCCAAGTTATTTTATGGTATAAATTTTATAATTTTTGAACTTGTACTTTATTATATAAAAATAAATCTTTGGAAATTAGTTGCTTAATAATTATCAAATTACATGAATAACCTTGCATGCAAACTCTCTTCTATTTAACCAAAGGGCTAAAGAGTCAATAACCACCCCACTAACTCACAAATTGCTAGCCAAATTACCTCCTTGACCTTGCATGCAAACTTGCCTAACTTTGGCTAGAGGGTTACTCTTGTAATTTCTCACATCCACTCACTTGTGGGCAAATAAAAACCAAACAATCAAGATGATCACTCCACCATTTCTACATTTTTTCTCCCTCTCCTCTCCCTCCTCCCACCTTTCCTCTCGGCTTTTTGCCGAAGCCCTACCCCCCTCCCCTTTTCTTCATTCCACATTCAAGTTTCCACCTCCCATACAAGTAAATATTACTTCCTATATCATGATCATTTATATTCCAAAGAGTTTTGAGTAAAAAGTTTAAGTTTTAAAGTTGCATGTTAAGGTTTTAGTGAAACTCAAATATACAATCTTGATTCTTATGGATTTAAGGTTGTTTTTGAGAGGACTACAATGAATGGATAAGTGCCAAGTCATGAGAAGGAAAATCTTGATGATTTAATGGCCATTTCCATCCATTTCATTCGGCCATGACCATATGGGAGCCGAATGAATGGTCCTTGAAATCATTCTTGTTGTTTTGATCAATTTTTGCATGTTTATGTGATAATGACTTAAATTTTGTGGTGATAATTTGATAAAACTCCTTGCATGCTAAGTGATCATCTAGGTATACCTTATGCTAGGCTTGCATGTCAATTTTAAGATGGAATATATGTAGAAAATGGGTTGTTTTGGGTTGAAAAACCCGAAGGCATGCATGCATGTGGAATTCTCTTAGTTTGTTGTAAGATTTTGATCATTTGGAAAAGATTTTGTTAGTGAGCCTTAATTTCAGTAGGAATAATGTGATAATATGGATTTATGCTTCTTGTTGCATGGTAATAATTTGTGGTTATCTTTTATAAAAATATATATCATGTTGTTTCAAAAGCATAAAGGTTTATGAGTTGTAAAGAGTAGTCTCTTTTATTTTGCCATAGTTGCACCATAGGTAAGGATGATCTCACCAAGGGTATTTTGAGAAAAAAAAGAGTTAGTTCAGTAGAACACCAAGTATAGGTCTTGGTTTAAGTATTTAGTTGTTGATAATTGGGTTTGTCAAGTCAAAACCTTGGAAAATGAGAGTTATAGTTTCTGCAGAAAAATCAGTTTAGTACCCTGAGTTTAGAGTGAGTTTTGACCATGTCATTGATGGGCACTTTGAGGCCCAAGCCACCAGAAGTTAGTATGGGGAGTATATAATAGGTTTTAGGAGTTGGTTGGAGGTTTGCATGTCATTTGGTTAGGTGCACAAGTAGAATAACAAAATCTGTCCAGCAGGGGACAGTTTTGTTGCAACTTGGAAATAGGGAGATTTGGCCATGTCATGGGTAGGCCCTCATTAGGCCCAATTGGGCCTTAGTTAGAGGGTATGTCAGAGAAGTTTTTCCAACCATAGTTCATAGGATATGAGCTAGAACCATGTGTCACAAGTTAATTCAAGTCAGGGCATTTTCTGCCCAGAAAAACAGGGGAACCTTGGACTTTTAGCTTAGGCCCAAGAAGGCCCAAGCCAGGCCTTTGAGCCACATCAAGCTTGTGAGATGCCCTTAGGTCAGGAGAGTCTTGTGTAAAAATTTTGAAGAAAAACTTGTAGTTTAAGAGTGTCTAATGCACTCAAGAAACCTTAGTTACCATTCTGAAATTTGTACCAGTGAGCACTTTCACTTATCACATAGTTTTAGGACACTTAGAAGTGAGTATTAGGTCGACCACCATAGTTGTAAGATAGTGTAAGGTCAGTAGAACAAAAGGCACAAGTGAGGGTCAATAGGTTTTGGATAATTTAAGAAAGGCACATTGAGTTAGGAAGCCCAAATTCGAAGACTTCGTTTAGTTAGCAACCAAGTAACTTGAGTGGTGAGTCGAGATCATCCAAGCCTAGTGTGGCATTATGGTGTATATGATGTTATTTGGTATTAATATACGATATGTGATTATGTGGCTACGTGTGTACATTTAAAAATATAAATGTTGGATATGAATTAAGTATGTATAGGCCTAAGTGCCATCCATGTTTAATTTCGGGTTGTAAATAGGTTAAGATGGAAGGAATATATTATAATGAGGATTATTATTATTTATGTAGGATCTCGAGACGAGGGAAAACTTGCCTTAAAAGTCGAGTGAAGCTCCAGTTGTTGCTCCTACCAGTCAGACCAGACCAGTCTATCTTAAGGCAAGTGATTCAACTTGACCTTCGCATTTACTGTAAACAGTTCATATATATATATCGATGCAATTATCCTGAGTCATTTTGATATATTTAAATCAAGAGTATCTTTTGTTACATAGAGATGCCATGAACCCTCGAGTACATATTGCAAGTAGTTCAAAAGTCTTTCATGATAGTTTAATGCCATGATAAATTAGAGATGCGTTATAATATCTTATTAATCCCTTTTGTTTATCATGCTATTGATCCCTGAGAAATCTTGATGTTGCACCCTGATGCTTTGAATTCAACTCTTGAAATAACCTCGATAGAAACTTTATTTTGATACCTTAAAGCCAATCATTTCTTAAATACATTCATGATTGTTTGATAACCCTATCCTTACCCTAAAGCTTGATATCCTGTTATATACTGAGCTGATGATCACTTTCTTTATATTTTAACACCTTTATCCTATTTGTACCAGTGATGCCTATCTTCTTGATGTTCCAATACCTATACCTTGTCTACAACCATTGCTTTAAGCCTAGTTTGGCATTACTCTTTCATCTTATCCAATAGCCTGGCTTAATTTCCTTGTCTAAGTTCTTGTTTATGGAAACCTCTCAATTACCCTAATATAGTAAAGTCTAGTAGATCATGGCCCTGAGATTTAGTGTCATATTTCCAGTGTTTCAAGTTGATCTATAATCCCTTGATAAAAATAATTACAGTCAAAAGAGATTTTGTCATAAATCGGCATCAGTTTTTAAAATGATTAAAACGTGGATTTTTCAGTCCCAAAGGGGGACAAATGTTTTCTTGAATGGTGGATCTGGACTGAGACGCGAGTCCTTTCCACACTTATATTAGGCTTAAAAGTTGCCTAGGGATTCCCAATAATGTTTTAGAACCCAGCGAGGTTCGGGATTACTTCGCGGCTGATCACCGGCTGTAATCCGTAGCGTCATAAAATGATTTTGATTAAGTATGATTTTAAAATTTGTTTTGATGCAAGCAAAATGATGCCAACTCACGTAAGTTTTATCTCTCGATTATCATTGATTATGTCATTCCATTGTCATTCCTAAAGGTATATCCCGATTTATGCTTTGCGCTGTATTGTTTGCACTTGTTGAGCTTTTGGCTCACTTCTTGCTTTACCCTGATATTACAGCTAGCAGCCATGGTTAGATTCAAGCAGACTGCCCGTAAGACCTGTGATGCTGACGCTTATGTTCGAGCTCAGGTAGAATAAGTAATAATAGTTGTGTGAGGACTCGGTATTTGTAATCAGATGTAATAGTTGGTAGTGTTGGGCTGTTTCAAACCCTAAACTGTAAAGATCTTGGATTTTGGTTGTGTAATACTCTTTAAAATAATGTAATAGCTATAATTATTTTGCTATTTAAGTTGGGGGTGTGACACATATAATCTATCCCTCTTTAATCTTTATCCTCTTTTACGCGTACCGGGTCACGTTCAGCCTGACGGCCCGACGTTCAGCGTTTCGATTACGCTTCTCAACGTCTTTACCAATCAACACGTCACTTAGGACGAAATACTTTATTTACTCATGCATTTGATTCAATCACACATAATTCACATTTTATATTCTTTAACTTCATATTAGGGCGGATTCCGTTCTACCTGACGGCCCGACACCACAGCTTATCTTTTAAGCTGACTCTTTAAATTGGAACGTTTTTATCCACGCTCCTAAACTCTAGTATACAGATAAGACAAATAATCATCACTTAGTCACATAATTATAATCACATAACACATACTTTATTCATTTAATTACGTCGCAAAAATCTCAGTTGTCACAGTAATTATAATTACGTCACAAAATTTTCAGTCGTCACAGTAACTGCAGCAGTTAGCTCTACTCTAAAGGTAGTTCTGTTCTCCTCGGATGATAATCGGTAGCTGTTAGAATAGTAGTAGTGGTGTGACTGTGACTTTGCTTCTCTTATGTAATTAGAATGTTAGGCATAATAGGCGGGAAATAACCTGCAAGTCGTCTCCTCCCCGGCTTTAGTCTTCCTTCATTTTTAGCTAATATGGCAGGGGGCAATCCCATCATCTCGTTGAAATGGTGCAAGACCAGGTTCAACTTTCAGCGTATCAGATCTCGATTGTTGGTAGGCGGATAATCAAGATGTGGGGTCGTCAACCCTTCTTCGCTGGCTTGTTCACGGGGGGAACTCACTCTGATAATGACAAGGAATTTGCCCTCATTCTGTAAAACCATAGAGTATCACCCTTAGTTATAAGGGCACTTCCTAACTAAGGTTTTGTTGCCCCAAAATGAGGAGGTTTACTATTCTATATACACAAGAAATTCAATGAAATCTGATGCTTAAAACACGGTAAATCGCCCATAACCATCGTTTAATGAAGGTCATGAGGTGCTCGACTGAGAGGGGCGCATGTAGCACTTATGCCTCAATTTAGCCCTATTTAGGTAAGGATTTGGCTTACTAAACCAACCTTTTCACAATTACTGTTCAGGGGGCCGGTTCCTTCTGGTTTTATCACTGGATGGAATTAAACTTAAGTCCCGTGGAATGACCTGCCTATAGTTATCTGTTCTAAGAGCCTTGCCTCTGGTATCTTGAGAGACTATTCTTCTAAAATGAGGTTGTAGACTGATTTACCTTTCTTAGGGAGAATGAAAGTAATCGAATCTAACGCTCTTTCGGGCATATAACAACTAAGTAAGTGAACAACCTTCGCTTCAGCCAACCAATCCTTGGTAATCAATCACTTGAATAGTTTGGTTGTTCTCTTCCTATCGTTGTTCCGGAAGTATTGTTTTAATAGTCGTGTACAACTAAATATGGTTCTTCGCGAAGCGGGACTGTCTAGCAACACGTCTACTAAGAGAAATCCTTCGTATGAACACCAATGTGAAAGCTGGTTGTCCTAAACAAAGGTGAGTTGACTCTCATCTCCTTCGCTGGTGTTTAGGCCGCTAGCCGGTGCTTGTATCCTTTATTAAAGAATACCTGTTGTAAGGTACTCAATCATGTAAAAGCTGATTACTCCGTACCTTAGCTTGGAACAGGGGATTCCTCTATCTATATACCCTATCCAATGGAAGTATATGGTCTATGATATGTATTCCTAAAAAAAGGGCTTACGATAGCTAGGAGCTAAACCCTGCAGTAGAAACACCAATGCTTGTATCTCCTACGACTAGATAGCTTGGTTGTGTATTTCCTCTACCCTACCCAACTTCTCAACAGGTTCTCCCCCACCGGGGAATGCTGTTCTCCTAACGCCGGTTAAAGCTTGTCTTTTCTCTTTCTTGAATAACCTCTCCCATTTGGTCGAGCATCTTTCATAACCTTAAGCCTGATCCCAAACAAACGTTCAACCTGACGAAACTCTCCGAAAAAGCTACTCTGTAAACTTTGGCTGATAACCCTCTAACTCTCAGGGACCGGCCCGCGCAAAGACTATTTAATTGGGGGGGGGGAATCCGCCTTTCTTCCCGGCTAGACCAGTAAGCTATTACGCTTTTGCGGATGAAGATCTACTTCTCCATAGTTACGAACACTAAGAGAGTCAACTCCCCTGTAAAAGAAATGAAATCCAGTAAGTTGTTTTGGAATAGCTATTCTATAGCAGGACCTATTCTATATGCCCCCCGCCCGCCTAAACTATATATCTGTCTGTGGTTTCCCCATCTAAAACAGGGGCGTAGTGATAAGGCTCTATTTGAGGCGATGAGCTAGCTTTCTTTCAGAACCTTCTTCTGCTTCTTTCGCTTTATTGCTCTTCTAGGAATCTGAGATCTATTAGTGCTAGTTTTATCTCTAGTCTACTGGAAAACTCTACTTTTCTTCGGATGCGCCCAATAGGTTCGGCAACATAGAAGAATATGACATGGAGACTCTTCATTTGACTGATCTAATCTCGCTAGCAAAGGAAGCATCTGACCTTGCGATACACCTGTCATTGAAGCTCTGAAGGAGCCCTTTTATGAGCTAACAGCATATCACCAGGTTCTCATTTCTAATTCATTATTTACTTTAACATTTGAATTTCCCAATCAATCCCTTTCGTCCCTTTTACGTATTATAGGATTCATCTGATTAACTTGAAAACAACTTATTCTTCTTAACTGTGCACACCCCCTTTAGATCGTTCTATTCGTGCTTGAAAAACGACCCCATCGGTCCGCTATTTTTAATAGAAATTATTAGCCATCCTCCTCGGGTCAACACCAATCCAATCTCGATGAAATCACTACAAGCAACTACATCAATAAGTTTTCCTCTCGTCTTTGTACTATATTTTATCTCGGAAAGGCTATTCCCTCGTCCATCGCTAGACTGTGATAGAGTTCAAGAGTCGAACCTCCTACTAGGTCTTCCCGATCGGGTTTGACTGCCTGGCTCACTCTGGAATTTACTGTCCAAGTACATCAAGATCTCTATTATGATGTTGGCAACTGCCTCGGTAGCCTTTTGAAAAGGTGTATCCGCTCCTTCTACTCTCTTACAGTTATCTAAAGAAGTAGATATTAGTATAGCAGCTAGGACTCTTTTCCTAATGTATGCACGGTAAAGCGACTTTCAGTCAATTTCCGGAAATAGTAACTGCCGCAAAAAGGCATTCTGTTGAAAGTTTTCAGTAATCATCTGCTCATTGAAGTCGCACTTATCGAGCCTCTATTTATAGAGTGGTAGAGGAATCTTGCCATACAGTACAAATTGCATGGAAGGCACAATTATGACTAGTTCTCCGCACTACTTTTCTGTAATTGAAGACTATCATGCCTTTTTAATGAAAAACTGGCTGGCTCTGGCTACCTTGCGGAGCAAACAAAATCTCCCCAAATCACACTGCCTGTATGAAAAAACAAACTTTCCACAACCAGCTTACGTGGAAAAGATTCCATATTCCATGCCAATAGACTCGTGACATCCATGTACTGAGTCGTCAAATGAGCCACGTTAATAAAGCCATGAGGGTTGGTCAGAAAAAACGTTATCATAGACTATATGGAGGAGTGAGGAAAGGAATGGGCTTCCATGACAATGAGGTCATTCTTGCATGGGCTTGCTTTGATGATGGGTAGGCATCTTCCTTATTTAACCCTTTTAGTATATCTTAAACTCGTCCAAAGCGCTCAAGATGGTCGAAAAAAGTAGCAGCTTTCACGTATGGTAATTTCCGCCGATCTAATTTATTAAACAAGGCCCCAAGTACATGAACTATTATAGCTTCCAGTGTATATTGACCTAACACATTTAGAATACTTAAAGCCTTATCAGTTAGACCCATTTTCTTCTGCTTTAGATAATCTTTTGCTATAATCTTACTTGGATTAAGTATCTAACCATTGCTGGATATTTCTCAAAAGCCATAGTCTCTTTTCCTTCAAACTCCCTTGTCTAACTTTCGATTTGAATCTGTAATTCATAGAAATGAAATCTTTATCCATTTTACAATCATCATAACCATCTTTTAACATTTTTAAAAAAATTCTTATTATGAGCCTTAGTTTTCCATTTTTTAGATTTCATATGCATCTCCACTTTATTTAGGAATATATTCATGAACTTGTCATACATTAAACATCTTACAGCATCCTTATCTTTCATCTCACTACTCTTTTTACCCATTTCTATACTGGTCTCTTCTTTTATCCCATCATGTAGCTGGAAATAAGCCAGTAAAAGACAACTAGAAGCAAGTGGGGGTATGTAAACGAGGACGGATCACAGTGTTTTTGTATTGGTCAGTTTTGAGGTATCAAGTGAGGGATTGTTCTATCTCTTATGAAAGGGACCTTGGTGCCTTATTATTAGAGAAAGGGGAGTAGTATCTGATGCTTCGCTCGATTATTGGCCTATTCCGCTCGATTATTATCCTATTACGCTCGATTATTGCGCCCTTTTCTTTACTTTTCTTTAGGGCCGGGGACGGGGTTAAGACGCGTGGCGATACCACGATTTAGGGCCGGGGACGGGGTTAAGACGCGTGGCGATACCCGCGAAAAACAAAACTTCAACTATTGATATAATTTTAGTTGGTGGAAAGAGTTAAGGGCCTCCAACGCCTATAAATAGAAGCTTCTTTCAGTCTCTATTAGGCACAAAGCAAAGGGCACTTAGTAGAAGAAAGTAAGTAGCCATGGATCCCAATGGAGGAATTGACAGACTTTCTATTATTTCAAATGAAATCGAACAAGTGAAGGCAGCAAAGCTCTACTCGGAGCACAGGCTAGCACTTTTCTGGGAGCATCAGCCTGCTATCGATCCTGAGATGATAGCAGACGCTATGCAACAAATAAGGGACCGCATTCACGGTCTGGAAGACCGGAGGAGGGCGCTGGTACAAGAGCAGCAAGCACTTATTGTGCAAGCTGTGATAAATCATGCCAACGGCGGGGGAGACTAGAGGAGTCCTTCGACTCTAGAAGGTTTAAATAAGTGTCTGTAGATGCACAAAGTAGTTTATTTTCATGTCATGTATGGTGGTTCTTTGTCTTTTTTTAGTAGAGATCTACTCCGATGCTTACTGGAGATAGACTCCTATTTATGCTAACTATCTTTGTTTGGTTTTATTTTTTATGTTTGCATGTATGGGAACCCTAGTTGAAAATGTTTACTACTAATGCTTTTAGAATAATAAAGACTTTTTCGTATAAATGAAAATGAAGTTCTTTCCTTTTATTCTTTCTATAGTGGAGATAGTAGCACGTAATTACAGACATATTATTAAAGTGGTAAGGACGGGTTTCGTTCTAGTGCCCGAAAAGAAGATTCCAAAGCTTTTCCGTCACAGAACCGTACGTGAGATTTTCATCTCATACGGTTCCTCCCTTATGTGCATAATGAAAAGCAAATAATATATAGAATCTAAATAATAAGCTTTAAGCCTTAGATCTCTTTCTCGTTCGAGGTGGAAGTAGGCAGTTCTCTAGAACTGGATGTTGAATTATCAAAAAGATGATAGGAAGAAAAACCTGCTACTAGTTTTTTTTGGTACTTGGGAATTGAATTTGAAAGCAATGTCTTTAACTCTTTCATCTATCGTTGCTCGCATATCAATTACATCGGAGTAGTTTTTAGCTCGCAAGAGGGTCCTCTTGGCAATCTTAATGTCTCCTTTCCTTTGGTCTCCATGGAGAGTGCTTTATATTCTCTTCAATAGTGTAGAGAGGCACAACAAAACCATTCTTGTCAATCACAAGTAGAGTGCACCTGATGCTTGTGAATGACACAGATAAGTGCACGTCCAATTAAGAATTAAGAATTTCTTAGAATTCATTATTTAAAATAAGCCTTGCCCTCTAGTTGATAAGGCGATCTCTCTCTAAAATGAGTTTGGCAAATCGACCGAAAAATAGAATGAATGATCACAGTGTCTTAGCACCTTTTCTTTACTCGGGAAGAAGGCGGGTAGTTAATATCTTAAATAAGTATGTTTTTAACGAATGCTAAACCGGCCTGGCGTTGCTTGATTTGATTAATAGGAAAGAGGGGAGTTGGAAGAATCCATTTTTCTGAAGAATTCGCCATGCGGGATAGAAACCTAATCCTAATAGGAAAAAATCCATCACTGAACAATCATAGGAATAGAAGAAATGGGTTAAGACCAAATGACAAAACTCTCTATGAGTTGGGCTACATAAAAGATCCTATTCTAAAATGGATGTAGGCTTAACTGAAGCCCAATGCAGGTTGAACTCTATGCTATGGAATCTAAGCCTCACTACCCTCTTAGGGTGTTACAAGTCATTTTTGGCCTAATGCAAGGCCCCATCTAGATTCAGCTTAGGGCTTTATGAGAGATTGATTGATGGACCTAAGCTAAACTTAGAAGATTGAACCTAAACCAAAGCCTATAGACTGAATTAGGAGAGCAGAGGTTTAATCCAAGACCAATAAAGCAAGCCCAAGTCCATGCAAGAAGGCCCGTTGATCTATCCAAATTAAAAGCCCATCAAAGGTGGCTCCTCACATAAAATCATGCAAAGGATCCAAGCCCTTCACATCAAAACGATGTTACAGCGGTCTCTACCCAAGTAGCTTTGGTCCATGATAAAATGTGTCAGGGTTCAACAGTTGTTGTGGGGTTCTTATTTTACATCCCGCCCCCGATATATGGTATCTCCGTATTGTAAGGATATAAGATTAGAATCATACTTCTGCAGTCACAGCAAGAGCGATAGGGACTATTGGTATAACTTATACAGGAGGGCTAAATGCTATGTAGAGGAGATCGATCAAGGATCATTTTGTTGCATAAGCTTTTTATTGGCTTTTAATGCATGTTCTTCTATCTTGAATACCTGATTGTAGTTCGAAAGAGAATACGATAGTGGAAGAATACGGGCTTTGATCCGAAGAAGCTCATGCTACTGTTTGAGGCTTCGATAGCCTAGATCCCGCTTATGGGGCAGAGATCCTTCCTAGGCCTTATAGTGGGATATCAGCCCAGCCATTGGAACGAAATTAGCTACTTCAGAAGAACATCAAGAAAAGATTGATTGCTGTTACCATTAAGTATGCAAAAAACTGCGCAATCTTACTCGAAAGACGCGCTAAAACGTTTGTTTTTTCCTCTTTCTTAATTAATGCGAAGAAAGAAAGAAGAAAGAATAGGTTGTGATGCCGAAAGAGGCATTTTTACATTTGATTGAGAGATGTGAATCATGGCCCTATAGCAATGCAAACTATACTGACCACACTAGGGCAGAGGGATATAAAACGGTTTAGCATTCGTTAATATAGAGAGAGAATCATACCCAGAAGTCTTTTCCCAGGAGTGATCAAAAGGATGAAATCCAAGAAAGCAATTGGTTGGAAAGTGTTGGTTCGATCCCAACTCGTGACTGTGCTACAAAGCATTAATGAGAACAGATAATACCTTCTTGTGAGTGGGGAAAGCTATAACATAGAGCTCATACCAGATAGACCCTTCCTTCCAAGATCAGCCGGACGACACTTCAAAGGTACTTGCTTCCCCTTTTCTTTTTACCTTTAAGCTTTCGAAGATGATAGCCAATGCTTCTAATAGCGGCGGCAGCTACTATGTGAGTTTCGGACTGTGAGTCCAACTGTGGCTACATCGAAGAGTTTGGAAAAAATTCGGGAATAGAAGGACTCGTGATTCTTCTAAATAAGGAATTTTATCTCAGAAGCCATGACGCCCCGGGGGAAAAGAAGTAGGAGACCCCCTTCTTCGACGTGCATCGGGGTGATCATTAGGCCCGGGATCATTAGTCTTTGACATCAAAAGGGTGCTGGTTCTGATAAGGCGATCCCCCCTAAAAGTAGCACTGAAACGATTCCGCTTGAAAACCTCTTTTTTAAAATGGAACTTTCAGCGAGAAGATATCTGGTTGATAAGACAAGACAGACTGCCGGGCCTCCTTTTGGGGCCCCATTTTACCATAATAATCTTCTTCTTTTTGTGAAGAATATTACAACAAATCAAAGAAAACGACCTTAGAATTGAATGTGTTAAGCCATCCATATTGTACTTTACTGTTTGTCTGGCTAACGCTTACCTTCCCGCTCTCAACCACAGCCACCTCCCTTTACAATAGTGAGACTCCTCCAGTGTTCTCCAAAACGGGACAACAAACGAAGCCAGACAAATCTACGTTATGTTGGAAGAGAAGGGGAACTGGCCACGGAATGGGCGGGGAAAACCTATCGTGTGGAATATGAATTCATCCCCTCGATTTGCTGTGCATGCGGTCGAAAGTCTGATAGCTTCGGCTAGTAGTTTAAAAATGATGTTTTAACTTTTAGTTCCTCTTTAACCAAAATTGGGAGAAAAAAAAGCCTAGCGCGCAGAAAACAGAGAAGAAGCAAGGGCCAAGCAATCCACCGATTCGGCTATCAATCATTTACTTGCCTTGGCTGCGTTATGATAGGACTAGTGGGCCAAAGTAGAGCTTCAAGCATGGCTACCAATTTCACCTATATTTTTTTGCGGTGGATCTCGAACGAGTCCCAGTGCCCCCCGCTAATCCATTAAGAATATGTTCAGCTTTCTACCTTAAACCGTGCCCACCCACTAGCGTACAACATTCTGTTGCTTGGTCGGTCAATTCTGTCACGCCTACACAAAACAGCCATCCTGTAAGGTGCCATTGTCGGCAGTCTTTGTGTGGTTCAGCTTGCTGTTTTCCCTTCTTTTGTTTAAACCATGCGGGGGAATCATTCTTTCAGAACCTCTCTCAAAAGAACGAATAAGGACGGTCTGATGTTTTGGACTCCAGAGAAGATTCTGGACAGAGGCTAGGGCTACTTCCTTCAAGATACGAAACGAGCAGCCGGAAATGGCTGTCCCTATTATATTTTAGAGGAGAGTGGGCTAAGAATCTGACCTTTACTTAGAGAGGGGCAGCGGTACCACGCCCTTCCGTGCTCGTATGTGAACTCCCCTATGCATCCCGACTAAGGTCTCATAAACGTGCGCTTCCCTTATGCATCCAGCCGCTTCACTAATGTGAATAGGTTATACAGAAGGGTGGGTTGGTTATATACTCTTATGCGCGTTCTTTTTTTGAACCTTTTGGTATGTATTGCCCCCTAACTATGGATCAGATCCAACAGACGATAAACTAAATTCCGCACTGCTGCTGAGTTGTCGGACTTATCCACCAATGGATTCGTGGAATTTATGTGGATTGCGTTGGGGGAAATCTACCAAAGCTAGGCAGTGCTAAGGGAGATCAAGAAAAAAAGGATTGTTTTTGAACCAACTCCCCCTTTTGGGCATGCAGGTACTAAGAGTCCTCTCACTACCAACCAGCAGACATCATCTGGCTGGGTCTTGCCGGTGTCAACAACAAAAAAAATGGAAACAGCAACTCACTATGGCTCTTGGGCCCAGACAACGTCCTAGGCGTAGAGGAGATCAGAGCAACAGGGAACGCCTAGATGAAGTTTTTCTTCCTGGGCTGCAGTAAGTAGATCGAGAGGTCGTTCTGCCCCTTATCCCCGAATATGGGTAATATATTCTCATGCAATGTTGCTCCAATCTGACCTAGCTGGCAAGCAATCCCAGCTCGCGACAGAGAACAAGATAGCAAGCGAGCGTACCTCTGTTCGCTTTTTCTCCACCAAGCACGGAAGTTTAAGGATAATTGTAGGTCGGTGGCTACCTAAGGAAACTCCGATTCAATCCGCCCCCTGGATGGGAGGCATCTACCTCATCCCGATCACAAGGAGAGGTTCACTATGATGGGGGTACTTTTTTCCCTTCCGGAAAGAATGAAATGCATAGGGGACCATCCTTTTGTTGCGGCATGCTCCTCAGATTTACGGATTCGCAGGGGGCGTCGCGGGCCCTACTTAGTTGACTGACAATGACAAAGGCTTGCGAAACTAAGTAGGGCCTTTTGAATTGAATCTTAAGTAGTCTATCAGTGGTGCAAAGCGGCTTTGCCCCTTTTCAGTAGAGGAGCAAAAGGTTAGACCTTCGAAAGTCAGCGAACAACGGTTCTTCTCTGTAGGTATGGGGTTCCCCCTTGACTCTCCTAACGTCGAGCTAAGTGACTTTGTAACCTTTTCGTAGCGTAGTAGAATGAAGGCTACGTGTCGACGCTCTCTTTTCTATTAGCCTAAGCGTCTTCGCTAACTCGCTCGCCTACTAAACAATACATTAAGTAGGGTAGGCTAACTCAACCGCTTACTTATACTAATATAGGGCTAAGTAGCGCCTTTTCCTTTTTGAATAACCCGTTCTCGTTATCTTTCCTAAGTAAAGCAGGCGAACCTATAGGTCCTTAGTAGCATTGACAAAAAAAAACAGCCGGTTAGAAGATAGCGAATCTTTGTATTTATATATTTAGATTCTATTATTATTATTATATAGGCCAGCTTGACAAGCTACCCTTCCTCTTGATCTGAGGTGCGAAGAGAAAGATCTTTTTTTTATGACTTCCAATTATCGATCCCGGCCCAGAAAAGTGACCGACCAGAGCCCTATTGATGAATGAAAGAAAGGGTTTATGAGCCCTAGCCCTGTAAGCCCACACCTGTGTAGAGTAGATCGTTCAACACCTGCGAAACAAACCCATTTTTGACCTATTGGTCCTAGTATCATAGGCGACCGAACGGCCGCCCCCTAATTACTAGACCGACCCGCTATAAAAATTCCATAAACACCTAGCGAAGATATGGCAAACAAATAAAGTAGCCCTATGTTCGGATCTGACAATACCATGCCATAATTAAAAGGTACAACGGCCCGAGCGACCAGACTTAACATAAATATAGCCACTGGAGCCATTCTAAAAAGGGAGAAATTAGCACTACTTGGTGAAATAGGTTCTTTTAGAATCAATTTGAAACTATCTGCTAGAGGTTGTAACAATCCAAATGATCCCACTACATCAGGACCCTTTCGCCGTTGCACAAAAGCCATTACTTTACGTTCAGCTAGCACTAAAAAGGTGACTCCTAGTAGAAGTGGTAGAATTTTTCCAAGTATTTTAGCTGGAACAGCTATGTACATTTTAGATTTTCTATTCACTCATGATCTGGCCTGGTCGACCCAATCATGATATTGAAGGATGGGACCTTTTCTCGAAAAACCCCGAATCCCGAGAAGAGTTGAAGATGGTGCAACATCGAATCCTGTTACGTTACTTCGAATTGAATCTTAGCCCGCCCCCTTCTCATATATCTTTCCCCCCGGACCTCTCCTGGTTTGCTTCCATGTCGCAACCTTATTGATTAATAGGACCGCTGAATCCCCCGCGGCTCGCGACAGGAAGAAAGCGCGGGGTTTTACTCTCTGCCAGGCCCCGCCTTGCCCATCTTCATTGCCGTGTCTGGGATTGTGGAACCTGCTGAGACATTTCTAGTTGGAAATGAAGACGGTGATACTTTATTATCTAATAGAGCTACCCTTTCCTTGTAACCTCTTATTATTAAAATCCAACGCTTTTGGAGTCGGATTCGGCTTTAAACCGAACTGCCCTACTTACCTTCAACAAGGAAGGATCAGACCCCCAGTAGTTCGTTTTCTTTAAACCAAGAGCATTTTATCTTCTTAAGATCCTATTCCAAATTATGTCAAACAACTCCCCGCACTTCTTTCTCTTCTTACGCCATAATATTAATATTATGATAGATAGAACCGCTACCAGAATTATCAACAGGAGTAGAATAAAAAAAGAAGGTTCACAATATAGGTGTTCACTAGTGGAAGGGATAAAAGTACCGAATTGCCCCACATACCAGTCATGGTGCGGTGTGCCTATATCCAGAGTATGTGCAAAATCTATATACCACTTCTGGTATTCCCGATTCAGCATCCAGCTGAGCTTCGCGGGGAATAATAGTGGAGAAATTGAAGTAGTCATGTCCAACTCTCCTTGCATCAATTGTATGTAATCTGGTTGTATAGTTCCATTAAAGAATTCATAACGCTGCACAAGCAAAAACTTATTGAACTTCGATAGCGCTGATATAGTATTAGGATCCATAATTTCACCCGGGATACAAACGGACCCGGAAATGAAATTAGGTGATTCATATACTTGCGATAAGATATCCGGACGAACTGGTAGCTCCTGCAGAACAGCATTACTTTTTACGACTGGCATAATTGTATCCTATTTTTTAGGAGATCATAAAGAGAAAGGGGTTGTATCCTTTCTGATGATCTTTCGCGTCACATCAAGGTGACAGGATTCGAACCTATGGCCCTCTGTACCCAAAACAGATGCGCTGACCAGACTGCGCTACACCTCGTCTCACCACCCCGGAGCATATAGATCCACCCGATCGATGAACACTCAAACCGAACTCGCCCGTCCTTTTGGGCGCAGGGACGCGAGAACCAATCTGAGCGATCAACCGCTTTTTTATCTGCCTACAGCAAGATAGGGCGACGCCAAAAAAAGCCTATAGTGCAGGAGCGCTCACATTTTTTGGCTTACTCTTTAACTTTCATTTTGAAATCCGGCTCGCTCCCGGCCTTTGGACCCTTCGCCCGCTTAGAAGTGGATTCGAACCACTGACACAAGGATTTTCAGTCCTTTGCTCTAACCGGCTGAGCTACCTGAACCACCTTCCTAAAGTCTGTTTTCTTCAAGGATATTTTAAGTCCTTTGCTCTAACCAGCTGAACTACCTTACCACTTGACTAAAGTCTGTTTTATTCATCGAATAGCGCCCTACCTTACCAGTAAGGGAAAAACCCTAAACTAAAAAGAAAAGAATTGATAGGCTTTTTCGCTTGTTCGTCAAGCTTTCGAGCAGCTCTTTGCCGCCTAATCCCTCAACCATGCTCAATAACCGAGAGCCGTCCAGGGACTGGACTCCACCAAGAGGTTCTCTCTCTCACGTAATTTCGCCCGCCCGTTTCACTTCCGTGCCGGAGGAAATGGGATTCGAACCCATGATACAATCTTCTTGTATGTCGATTTAGCAAACCAATGCCTTAAGCCACTCAGCCATACCTCCAAGTTGTTGATCGGAATGGAATTTGATGTGCCGGGGTTGCCCGAAGGGCTATCTGATCCGATCAACTGCGTAAGCCGTAGCGCGCTAGCGCGCGTACTCTTCCTCTATCTATAGAGCGAGACTCCACCCAAATCTGCCATTCGTTGGGCGACGCCTTCTTTTCTATGAACACCCCGCCGCTGAATGATGAACTTTGCCAGTTTTCGCCTGCGACCCGACCGGGGGGGAACACACAAGCCCTTACCCGCCTGAATGGAATGAATATCTCCCTCGTCTGGTCGAGAAGGGAGAAAGCCCGGGGAACTGGACTGTGACTCTTCTATTATATTACGAAGAAGTCCATTCTCGTCATGATCGATCCACGTCCTACCGTAGTGCCCGGAGAACCTGGCTTGCTTGGCTTACAAAGCTAGCTTACTAACGCGAAGTATTTTTTCGTTGATTGCACGAGCTAGCCAACAACCCCCCCTTACTCACCTCTCGCTCTAGAAAAAGCCCTTTCTCAGGAGAGAAAGCTCCGCGAGCTGCCCCCTTACTCTATAGAAATGGATGGAAATGCCCGCCTTGATCAATGCGAAATTGATCGAGATGGGATCATGATTTGATTGGAAATGCGTAAGTAAGAGGAGATGGGAGTAACCGGGCGTTCTATATACTATGATTCGCCTTTTTCATTTCTTTCATTTTATAGAAACTAGTGATGTACTTCTATAGCCTTTAGCCTTTCTAGTGAAGTTCACTCCTTTGGTATTGGAAACCTCCCTATCTTCTTTTAGCAGCAGAAAATTCCTTCCTCTTTGCTGCTACAACGCGCGGTTGCTATTAGCATATTTATTTACTTGAGGCATAGGCATAGGCGGGATAGGGCTTTGCTTTAGCATAGGGCGAAAAAGAAGCTCTATAAGCCGAAATTGAGTACCCGTAAACCCTTGAGTTCCTTTTCTTTATCATAGGGTAGGGGGCGGCTTTGAAGCTATAGAAACAAAAAGGCTACTTACTTTGCGCTTTGCGATAGGAGCTTGCGCGTGGCCCCCCCAAGCTATATAGGAAATCAAATAGCATAGGCATCGCAGCGGCTACTCTTTTGCGCTAGGAGTTATGAATTTCTCGTTTAGTTTTGCTCTCATTTAGGAGTGAAAAGGAACTTATGAGATGAACGTAATCTATATCTCTCCTTTCTTTGGTTAGGAACAATTCACAATAGCTTGCCTTAACGTCGAATAACATAGCGAGCGGCTACTAGCTTGCTGCGGCTCTTACTTATGAGCTTAGGTTCCATAGCTTTAGGAGCCTTCAACAAAAATAGAATAGCTTTGCTTAGCGGCGACTACTTTCTTTCTAGTAGCTGCTTCACTTTAGGAGCCATTTATTTGGTGTAGAACCACATAGCTTGCTCCGAAACTATTGCATTGATAAGCAGGGCTTACCGGTACAATAAAGCAGTCCATTTATTAATCCTTCGCAAATGTTGCTCTAAAACTCTTTTAGCTTGAGCGAGTGCAATTTATATCATACTTGCTCGCGCAAGTTATTTCTTGCGCTCGCTCTAGCAGCAAGGATAGTTCTGCAAGGTAATTGCGCGGGCCTTACTAGCTTTGCCTGCTTGGTTGTACAGCTAATAAAGCAAGGCTATTTTGCTATTCTACAGCTTGAAAATGGCTCCTAAAGTTATTGAATTGCTCTGCTCCTAAGCTACTAAGCTATCTAGGATCCGAAATTCTTTGATATTAAATACCTCCCTAAGCAAGATAGTTGCTCCTCTCCTAAAGTACTAGCACGAGCTAATAGCAAAAGCAAAGCTAGTAGCCAGCCGCTGCTATCTCTTCCTATATAGCATAGCTTCCAAATAGCCCAAAGCTGTTGTCCTATAGAGCTTCCACCCTCCCTACGCTAAATCAAAGGAGCTACTAGAACAGCTAAGGTAGTAGCCTTTGATTTAGCTCTAGCAGCTAGGAATTGAGCTTTCAAGCTTTGGTTTCATTTAGCTGTAGCTTCTTTTTTTATTTAAAGCCTGTATCAGCTTGGAGCACACTCGATTGAACTCACACAGGGAGCAGTCTTACCCAACAACGGTGTTACAGGACGTCGACATTGGCCAATGAGGAGATTCGGCGGCAAAGAGCTGCTCGAAAAGGGTCATGGTTGGCCCAGTACATCCTCTTGTGCCTCGCCCCTCTCTCTAAAGGGTCTTGGTGCCGAAGAAGGCTCGTGGCGCATGTGCGTGGATTAGGATTCTCGCGCCCTTAACAAGATCACAGTAAAGAATCGCTATCCTTTGCCAAGTGCCGAGGATAGATGTCTGATTCCCATTTGACTAGTTAAGGGAGCCCGTTACTTCACCAAGATAGACTTAAAGTCGGGATACCACCAAGTGCAAGTGGTGGAAGGCGTTGGAAGACCGCGTTAAAGACAAGGCAAGAGTTATATGAATGGGTCGTCATGCCATTCGGCCCTATTACGGTAAGGCCAACGCACCTGCAACCTTTATGCGGCTGATGAACGATGTTCTTAGGCCTTATTTAGATTGGATGAATTCGTCACGGTCTACGACGACGACATCTGGTTTATAGCAATACCTGGGAGGAGCATCTGAAACACGTAGAGGCTGTTCTAGAAGCTCTGCGTGAGCACCAGCTGAAAGCCCATACGGAGAAGAGCTTACTTATGAGCAAAAAGGGATGAGGGAGCTGGTATACTTGGGGCACATCATCGGCTCATCCGGAGTCAAGATAGATCCTGAGAAGACGAAGTCTGTCCGGGAATGGTCAACCCCCAAGTCGCTGGCGGAGGTAAGGAGTTTCCTCGGCATGACCAACTACCTCCGCACTAAAGATTCATAAAAAATGACTCCCGGTTGATCTTACTCGGGGCCCAGAAAAGAAAACAGACCTTTCCTTTCGAGATGGGGAGAGGATCCAGAGCGTGCGTTCCGGGCACTTAAGGAGAAAGTCTGCGAAGGGCCGGTTCTGGCCATGCCAGACGTTCAGAAGCCGTTCGAAATCAAGACGGACGCTTCTGCTCATGCTTTGGGAGCCGTGTTATGGCAAGACGACCGAGTGGTCGCGTACCACAGTGAGATGTTCAATACAGCCCTCTTAAACTTTCCCCATACGAGAAGCAGATGTCCAACGGCGACGGGGTGTGTGTGCTCTATGCAGCACGTCGAAGCCGTCCAACAGGAAGTTGGGGCTTTATCAGCCCAATACCTTCTTGGCCATGGGAAAAGCACCACCATAGATTTCGTAGGACGATTGCCCTATCTCTTAAAGGGGGGGAATAACGGAGTTTTTGTCGTAGTCGACCTTTCGGATTCAGTAAGATGGCCATTTTGTACCAGGTCGATGCGCTGGCCGAATTCTGCTTTTAAAATGTAGTGGTATAATGATGCCTTTCTAAAAAAGATGCTGCAATCTTCAATCATCGTTCATCGAGTGCTTTCTCTCATCTGCCTTCTATATATGCCTCTTTGTGGTCGTTAACGGGAGCAAATGAAGAGGAGCACAGCACCCCCCGCACGAACAAACATAACTTCCCTGTAGGTCGTTGTACCAATCAATCAATCAGGCCGGAATTTACAGAAACCTACATTGGTCAATTGATCGTTAGCAATCAAAAGTGGAACTCGGTCCTAGGGAATTCGAAAGATAGATGTGCCAGATCGAAACCTTCTTCATTATTGGAACAAGATCGCTTCACAAAGCTAGGAATTTCATCAAGATGTCCAACGGCGACGGGGTGTGTGCTCTATGCAGCACGTCGAAGCCGTCCAACAGGAAGTTGGGGGTTTATCAGCCCAATACCTTCTTGGCCATGGAAAAGCACCACCATAGATTTCGTAGGACGATTGCCCTATCTCTTAAAGGGGGGGAATAACGGAGTTTTTGTCGTAGTCGACCTTTCGGATTCAGTAAGATGGCCATTTTGTACCAGGTCGATGCGCTGGCCGAATTCTGCTTTTAAAATGTAGTGGTATAATGATGTCTTTCTAAAAAAGATGCTGCAATCTTCAATCATCGTTCATCGAGCGCTTTCTCTCATCTGCCTTCTATGTATGCCTTTGTGGTCGTTAACGGGAGCAAATGAAGAGGAGCACAGCACCCCCCGCACGAACAAACATAACTTCCCCGTAGGTCGTTATACCAATCAATCGATCGGGCCGGAATTTACAGAAACCTACGTTTGTCAATTGATCGTTAGCAATCGAAAGTGGAACTCAGTCCTGGGGAATTATAAAGATAGATGTGCCAGATCGAAACCTTCTTCATTATTGGAACAAGATCGCTTCACAAAGCTAGGAATTTCATCAAGAGCTGGAAGGTCCGTACCCATTAATTTGTGTTTGGAGACATCTTCTTCTCAAGACTTATTTTCCCTCCTCTCAGAGGTGGAATTCATCCTCAACTGGATCAGACCAATATGCTAAGCACAGCCAACTCTTGTTCTCTAAGAAAAAAAGGTGCTCAGACAAGGCACTCGCCGAGTGCTGATGCTCTCATGCTTTCAGGCGGCGGGATTTCGCTTCTTTCTATAAGTCTAAGAGCCGGAGACAAAACCCCGGCCGGCCGGCTAGTCTCTTTCTGGGCTGACCCTCCTGACTCATGATTGTCAAAGATCATGTCGAGTGCGAGCTGGGGTTGAAGGCCAAAGGTTATTGGTTTTGTAATGAATGGGATTAGACTTGGCCAGCGCGAGGAAAATCCTTCTAGCACTTGGAGCGACTCTGGATCTGGCATCAATAGCTGATCCTGTCTGATCAGAGCACCGGTTCCGGCATCGGGAGTGGATTCGATAAGAGTCATAGCGGAGTCGAGAACTAGCAGCTACTGTTGGAAGATGGAATTGTTTACTTCGCCAACTCTTCTTTCAGAACCTCGACCTAAAGTAAAGTAGCTATAAAAAGAAGTCGGGGAGACCTTTATCCTGTGTCGAAGGTTGGGTGTTAATTAAAATCACACTTTTTAATAATTCTATTTTTCGGATGAACATAAAAGAAAAGGGTAAGATTTCCAAAAGCTATTTACGTAGGAGAATAAGTCATCGCTTGCGGCTTCCCGCTTTCAATTAAAGGGGCAGGGCATCTTTCTGTTGCCGGTTAGGTTAACCTCAAAAGTTCAATAGGATAAGCTGCTAGCTCTAGCCGAACTTTCGGGTATATATAAGTCCGACGAAAGACAACCCGCTTCTCAAAGGCGAGGTTCTGAAAGAAAGCAAGCGGTGCACTTAAATCTAAATAGGGTGGTATGGGTGAGAAAGATAAAGCGAAGATCTAGACAAAAGACCTACTCGACGGGAATTAGCCAATGTGTGCTCCTAAAGTTAGAAAACGTCCCGGCAAGGGCTGTCAGAATTCATCCCATAAGGTAAATTGCCCTTTCTCTTGTGCCTGCATTCGCTATTCCTATTCCGCGAAAGCTTTTATGCCTAGCCCCAAAAAACCCAAACGAAAGGGTGTGGAGAAGAATAGGGAGCCCGAGGCGCCCCCTTTAAAAAGGGCGGAAATCCAGGAGCTTGCTGCCCAAAACCGGACCGCTCATAAACTAAAGGGGCTGCTGGAGACCCGGTGGAGCGGGTTCTCTCAAAAGATTCCTACCCTCGAGAGTCTAAAGCGGGCTGTCGCGGAACTGGGCTACAACCCGAGAGCCATATTTGATTCTCTCGAGCCCAGCAGCGAGGGGAAGTGTTCAAGAATTTTCCTTTTCAATTTTCATAAAAATTCTTGAATTGCGCAAGTAGTAATAATAGTCTCAATTGATCTTCTAAGAGATCGACGCGAAACCTAATCCACCTACCCGCTCATCAATCACGGTGTTCAGCTTACTTGCACGGATAGACCCCTATTGTCTTGGAATTAGGCGCCCATCTTTTGACTGTTGTCAGCTAATCTCTTCAATGTTCGATTCTACTCTATGTTAGAACATTTCTGTGAATGCTATTCTGATCTAAGCGGTCCTATTCTGTGTCCCGTGCTAGGAAGCATTACTCCTCTTTTCATTCCAAATTCAAGAATACGACCGATACGATTGATTGGTCTGTGTGCCTCTCTTATTACTTTTTTGTATCCCCTTGTTCTTCGGATACAATTCGATCCTTCTACGGCCAAATCTCAATTTGTGGAAAGCCTTCGATGGCTTCCTTATGAAAACATTCATTTTTATTTGGGTATAGACGGTATCTCTTTATTCTTCGTGATATTGACCACATTTCTGATCCCTATTTGCATTTCGGTGGGTTGGTCTGGTATGAGAAGTTATGGGAAAGAGTATATTACAGCATCTCTAATTCGTGAATTTCTAATGATCGCCGTGTTCCGCATGCTGGATCCTCTACTATTCTATGTTTTTCCCGAAAGCGTGCCAATCCCGATGTTGTGCGGAGCTGAGCATCTTCTATTCGCTGGGATAAAGCTTTTCCTCTGCAGGGGCCTTGTGCAGTAAACCCCCTACGGGCGGTCGTCCGTCGTCGTAAAGTAGTCCCCGCGAAGCTTTCGGGAAGAGGGGTAGTCTTGTGTGTAAGCATAGCATTTCTGGTCGAACCCGCCCAACCCAACTAAGACGAACCGAACCTGACAGACACATCTTTTTCCTTTTGGGAGGGTACTCCGAGTAGTGGGTACCTCGTAGGACCTCGGCCCGCCTACTCGGGTCTTGTATGGATATGCAGGAAGGGGTGCTCCTAGGTGTGTGTAGGGGTTGTGTTTGTTCGCGAGAATGGGTTCCTCGTTAAGTAAGTTTGGGGGGTGTGGACACACTTGCGCGAATTCGGGTAACGGCTACAAGGGATAAATCGAAAGGAAACTGTACCCGACCAGGGATGGACGTAAACTCGTAAGCTGCAAATCGAAAGGAAACTGTACCCGACCAGGGATGGACGTAAACTCGTAAGCTGCCGAGGGTAGGGATAATCGTCCAGGTCTTATTGTGAAAGAAAAAAGCCGCCCCGCCACAGCAGGCGGGTTGCTTCCTCTGTCGTCGCCGGGGAGCTCTTGGCGAGGGGGGACCTTAGGAGAAGTTGCTAAAACAAAGGGGGGGATCGACCCGTTCAGTAAGAATTCCGAAGAAAGACTGTTGGCAGCAGGCGGAGACATTTCTTTGGCCCCTTCTAAAGGAAATGCGGGCAGGGTAGAGCTCGGCAGAGGGTTCGAGAATAGGGTAGGGCCCTGTCCTTAAGATTCAGATAATAAAGGACTTCCAAACCTTTATGCATGCACCTCCGTACAAGTGCTGCGTACAAGTTTCGGCCAGAATGGTTGGGAAAGATCAAACCCATTTGAACCGCTCACATCACAGTAGTAGTAGCGGTTCGAATGGTTTTCAGTATGTCTCCAGACAGGGCCCCCGCTAGTCCGGCTAGCTAGTGAGCGGTTCTTTCGGGCGGGAAGCAAGCCGGGCCCTACGGGCGGGCATCTCCCGCAACGCAAGCAGCATTGTTCGCCACCACCCAAGAAGCAAAGGATTCGAGAATCCAGGCTGAAAATACATGCATAGATAGTGGTCTAATGACAAGGCCGACGACGGAAGCTCGGGACGGAGCCGTATGATGCGAAAGTCTCACGTACGGTTCCCTGAGAAGGGAGTGGCTACCTACTGGAGCTTCGACCAACCACCACCGGTCAATTCCGCTTTGGGGCCGCCCCTTACTCTACCATTATTATAGGGGTATGGGGTTCGAGACAAAGAAAGATCAAGGCAGCATATCAGTTTTTCCTTTATACTTTACTTGGATCTGTTTTTATGCTATTAGCTATTCTGTTGATTCTTCTCCAAACAGGAACCACCGATTTACAAATATCATTAACCACAGAATTTAGTGAGCGGCGCCAAATCTTTCTATGGATTGCTTCTTTCGCCTCTTTCGCCGTCAAAGTGCCTATGGTACCAGTTCATATTTGGTCACCCGAAGCTCATGTAGAGGCACCTACGGCAGGATCCGTCATCTTGGCAGGAATTCCTTTAAAATTGGGAACCTACGGGTTTTTAAGATTTTCAATACCCATGTTTCCCGAAGCAACACTTTGTTCCACTCCTTTCATTTACACTTCAAGCGCGATTGCTATAATATATACTTCCTCGACCACTTTAAGACAGATCGATCTTAAGAAGATCATTGCTTACTCCCCAGTAGCTCATATGAATCTGGTGACTATTGGTATGTTTAGTCGGGCGGCGGCCGTTAGGTCACCTATTTTTAGTTATGGACACACAAGGCCAAAACATGTGTGCCGGACGTGCGACCCATCAACCTACTAGCAATGGGGGAGAAAACATAGCATGTCGCAACAAAAGCTTGATTCAAGGCGTCAGCAAAACACTGCCGTCTGTTCCAAAAACAAAAGCTCCTTAGCGCCCCGGGACGGGAGTGGGGGACGGCCCTACGCGCAGGCAACAGCAGCACCGGCTCTACGAAGTCAGAATCGAATCTTTCTGTTGGCTTTCCCAATTCCATTCGTGAATGATAATTCAAGGGCGTGAAGCGAGCGCTTCTAGCTGCTTCGCCTGCTTCTTATTAAGGCGGCTATGTTGGCGTGGCGGAAATGAACGAAAAGCGAGACGAACGTGCTATTTTAAAATGGATTGATAGATATCCTTATTTTTTTTGATAGATCGAAAGATATAGAGAGGAAATCTATCAAGAATAAGGGGAAATCCCCTATTTATATCTTTATATCTATTGATGAGACAACTTTCTATTATTGATCCATCCCATCAGAAAGAAATCAATATGTATCTGATGGAGTCTACATCCTACGTAGAGCGCCCAAGCTTGGGGCCAGCTCAGTTCTCTTATCCATCGGTCCAATGCACTGGGCTCATCTCAAAAGAAAAAATGGAGTTGTCTTGTTCGCCGCCTCGACGCATTCCCTTCTCTCCCCGGCATCGTCCCACACAGAAAGAAAGAGCGCAGAGCCCCGGCCTGACCTGTAGGTCCGCTAACGTAAAGCGAAGAGTTGAGCCTGAACTGGCGAACCGAAGTAACTTTCGGAACCGTACTTCCTACAGCTAACATGTGTCCAGTCCAGCGGGAACGCGCAGCGCAAACGAACGTGAGCTGCTATACCGAATCCCCCGCCGGCCATCGGGGGCCGAGTGGTACGGCCATGATCTGCAGGGGAACGGATCACCAATTCTTCCATTGGGGACAGGTGCACGAACGACAACTCCAAACGTCACACATACGCCGCCTACCTACCGTTTAGGTGGCACCAGCGAGATCCAGCTAAGGTAAAGAACTTCGTGTCGCGGCTGCTCCACTCCGCTGCGGTCTCATGAACTGAACTTCGTTGCCTTCCCGCGTGCGAAGCGAATGGGCGCTGTGCTGTTTTTCGGGGCGGGGGGCGAAGAGAGACCAGAAGAATGATTCATTTGGATCGACGAGCTTTTTCAGCCCAAAAACTAAGAATCAATGGAATGTCTGTCTATCCATGAACATCTATTCTATCTATATATCTAGGGGATCTCTCTATAAATAGAAAAGTTTTTTATGGCATGATATGATCGCCTAGCCGTAGCTGCATATCAGCTGCGCTCAATATGCGATGCGGGATTTCTGTTGGATCAGATCTTTTGCTTTGACGGAAGCTTTTGGACCTAGCGAAAAGGACTCTAACTTCGCGCAAGCAAGCGCGAGAGAAGCAAGCAAAGTAGAAGCTTTGCCAGAAGCAAGACGAGGAGGCGGAGCTGTCGTAGAAGCGGTAGCTTCCCCCGACCGACTAAAATAGAACAGTCGCGACCTACTTTGATAAAAAAAGGCGAAGGGTTTGGCAACAAGCAAACGGCTTTCTATCATAGTTGCAAGGATTCCAAACCTTAACTAACTACTTAAGTACAGTACCAAAGGCTGCTGTTTCATAAGGGGGCTGTTCATTACAAGCTATCAGCGCTGTCTTAGATTGAACGGCAATAAGATAAGTCGACGTTCAATCTCTAAGGCGGGTTTCCGTTGAGAACGGAATAGTGTTCGTGCCCAAAGGTGAACAAAGCCCTAGCTTCTAGAGTTCACTGCTTTTTACAGGCCGGAGGAGGGCTTATACTGCTCGCCTTTGTTTGATATGTGTCCATTCAGTACCAATACAAACTAAAACTCCATCAAAGTAGAAGGGCCACTATAGAAGCTAGAAGTAGCCTCTTTGTCGGCCTAACCCAAAGCGTCACGACAACATAAAATTAGCCTTATGAATGGAATCTTAAGTAGGGGGCTTAGCCCGCCCGCCTACCAATCAAAGAGGCTGAGAGTAAGCGTAAGCTCTCCCGTAAGCTCTTCGAGCTTCCCTTCATTCGCTTCGCGGGAGCCGCACAGCACATAGCTGGAAGTCAGAGGGCCCATACTACCTGCCTAACCCTTCGCTCCGAGGGACCGTAGATCGGAAAGCGCCTTCTAAACCACCACATTCATCCAAAAGAGAAGGGAAGGGGCCTATGTATTTGCATGACCCCTGCAGATTGAAGCCTATCTACACCCGTAGCCAATCCCCTAGGTCTTGCCACCACGCCGCAGAACGGGAGCTCGTGTGAAACCTTTTATTTCTGGCGTAACCGCGGTAAAACGTAAAAAAAGATTATGGCCGCCTAACATGGGGGCCGTAGGTACGATAAACTCGGCCAAAATATGACACCCGAAGGGCCTGGCACGCACAATCCTATCCGAATCCGAGTTTACCCCTTGCACGCACTTCGGACAGCCGTCCGTAGCATCATAAGGAGGACCCCCCTTTCGAGGTACAAAAAGAGTACGGTACATAGGAGGTTGGTCTTTCTCAACGTGGTGTATAGCACGAAAAGCCTTTCGATACAAGATAGGGCCGTTCACATGAAAGAAACAAGTGAATCCTTTCTTCTCTTCTTTATCTTTCTCGAAGGGGAAAGATAAAGAGGGTCTTATGGAGGGGAAGGGCTTGGGCCTACCTATCCCGATAGAACCCCATAAAGGAACGGGAGTTGTTGAGAGGTTCCATATTACCGAGCCGAAGGGCAGCACTTTTGTACGTCATCGTAGTATGTCACGTCGTCTCGTCCCCGCTGCATCGAAGAGTACCTATGCACTATGTTCCGGTTCACTGATAAGAAAGATAGAGTCGGGGTGGGGGTCTACGATGTGATACTAAAGTATGACCGGGGAAGATACCTGCTAACTATGGGTAGGAAGCAGGAACCTTTATGTAACAAATTTCGGGGGGTTACAGATCTCTTATACTACCATCGATCGACAGAGCGGAACGACCAGAAAAAGAAGTGAAGTTAGAAAGCCGTATGATAGGTGGTAACTATCTTGTACGGTTCGGGGGGTAATCGGCGTACTCCGGGGGGGGAATCTTTGGCTCTATCGAACATACAGGGAATTGGAGGTAGCATTCCACCGATGTCAAGTCATGGACTGGTTTCCTCAGCCCTTTTTATATGTGTTGGTGTTCTATATGACCGACATAAGACTCGACTTGTTAGATATTACGGAGGTTCAGTGAGCACCATGCCGAATCTCCCTACCATTTTCTTCTCTTCCACTTTGGCCAATATGAGTTCACCTGGTACTAGCAGCTTTATCGGGGAATTTCTCATCTTAGTAGGAGCTTTCCAAAGAAATAGCTTAGTAGCCACATTAGCAGCGCTTGGGATGATTTTAGGCGCGGCGTATTCCCTTTGGCTATATAATCGTGCGGTTTCTGGGAATTTAAAACCTGATTTCCTCCATAAATTCTCCGATCCAAATGGCAGAGAAGTTTCCATATTTATACCTTTTCTTGTTGGAGGGGCGACCGTCCGTTAAACTACCAAAGAAAAAAGGGTAAACCAATGCGATCATGACATTGTAGGTGCTTGCGATGGGACGGATGCGACTTCCCTCAGTTGGTTTGGATGGCATAGCCCGTTGCAGAAGTCCCCCTTTTTATTCATTTCTTTAGTCTTTAGGGAGCCAAAGCTTTACTTTACTAAACTAATAAAATAAGGCTCGCGCAGGGGCGCTCACGTTTTTGGCGGGGCCGTATCTTGCTGGGTGAGACCGAGAGAAAGAAAGGACGGGGGGCAACCATGCATGGTACTTCTCGACCGTGTCTCCGAGGGACAGTTGAACGAGCGACTCATGAATGCTGCCGGGTCGGACGAGCCAATAACTCGAACGCGTTCGGTCTTTTTTTGAGCAAGAATCACGGCGTTACCCTATCTTCACCATGATACGGACTCCAAGTTCTTATGGCAGAGCACGAGGAGATTGATCATCAATATGATTGATGATGGGAATGGAAACCAGAAGCGCGGCTGGGGTCTTCGTGGTCCACAAGATAATAAAACCATCAGTAACAGTAACGTAAGCATGAGACTTTTTGGTAGTACCGGTGAACCAGATGGCCGCGGCGGTGGAATCTGGGGCGGAGGACTTGTAGTATCTCTCTAGATCTGGCAAAAACGAAAGACCCCCTAACATAATTCGAATGGAGGCTGACCGCCGAGCCCACTCTGGCCTCGCGGGGCGGGCCCTTGTGGTTGCGAGCTGGAGCTGCCATAGCTTATGGCTAGAGCAATGGGGGGGCCCCGGCAGAGAGAAAAGCAAGGATAACGAGCGCTCCGCCCGCCAAGCGGGCGGCAGGAGCAGCGGGCAAGTGCTTGGTAGGCCAACAGCCCAGTGAACCGGGCGGGGCACTCGACGAAAGGGGGCACACTGAGCAAGTACGAGAAATTGGCCCCGCTCCTCTTTCTTAAAACCAAGGACCTATGGAAGTCGGGGCTCGTCCCCGGTCAATATTGGATCCAACAATAGGGGGCCGTAGCACTGACCTCTTTTTTTTTTCAATACAATAGGGGAAAAGATCGTACAGTTCCTTACCGAGACAAACTCTCAACGGATCCTCCGCGCGCTGGGCATACCTCTTTCCGTGCGTCTTTCTCGTGGCGGGAACAGAACAACAGGGAAAGGCCCGGCCGACCGGCCCAGGGCTCGAGGGCGAGCTTTATTTCTTTCAGATAGAATGGGGAGTGAATCAAAAGGCTTCCATTTTTGGTTTGGGGGCTTTCGGGCCCCTCTCATTCTTTTTCGTAGTTGAGAAGGGGGAAGGAGTCTAAATCAATAGACATTAATGAACCATCATTGATGGACATTGCACATGACATGATCAATTCGACTCAAGGTCCGGCGCTAATAGAAGTAGCTTACTCTCCTAGTAGCGAAGGAAAGGGGGCAGGGGCCCTGTCGTAGTAATCGTGGGCAGGTCTCATGAGATCTATGCCGGCCGTCGGAATTAAACGAAGGTCGAAGGACCATTCGATTCATTAAGGGGCATAGATCTAGGCCTATTTGTTTGTTCGGGCAATCACCAAAGGCGGGGGGGGACCACTGTGGACGAGACCCCCGGCCTCGATTCTTTTGCATAGTCCGGGGGCCGGCCGCGGCGGAGTAGCGGGGCATAGCGGCGCCCTCGCCTGGCGCCATTCCCGGACCAAGCAGCAGATGGGCGGGGTGTGCCTGAATTCAGATCAGACCAGAATCTTCTTTGTTTGAGCTGCTCCCGCGCACGCAGACCGGAAGATCTCACTTGTCCAGTCCAGGACAAGTACGTAGAGATCTTCGTGGGACCGCAGAGGGAGTCTCCATCGATCTTTTCTAGGATTCCTTATCACGCCACACGTAGAGATCTTTCCATTGATAGATATGGGGGCTCCCCCCTTGAACAGACTCTTAAAGGTTACTACCTACTTATACGGAAGAGGTGTACTTTGTGCCGCCCGGAGGTCATATAGATCGGAACCCGGAGCGATAAGAATGAAAGCCCTACCCACAGTACAACTACTGGCCCTTTAAAAAGGCTTTCAAGTAGCGCCCTTAGAATCTAAGCCCTTTTTAGGCCGTGTAATAGGGAGGTGTAAGGCATTTGGTACTTCGGTAGGGCGAGTAGCCCTTAAACCCAAAAAGGGTTTAGAACCCCTCCCCTATTTCTGCATTTCATTTTATATTTGGTCTGCTTCAAACAAAATTATAAAAAAGGGTCGCTCAATAGCATAGCTCTTTCTTTCCCCGGTCTCCTTTCGAAGTAAAGGCCTTCGCTTTCCTAATCCGGTAGGGCCGGGCGGTTTTGTTTGCCCCAGCTTGGCGAATCGCATCCCCGCGCAACGACATTGTTTGTGCACCCCTTACCGTTCTCGCTCAGTGTTTGCAACGACTGGGAAGGCAGTCGTAGAAGTGAAGCCTATCGCCATGCCGACCATCAAATACGAGATTTGGCCCCTTCTCAAAGATTTGATGGAATGGCCCAGACCGCCTAAGAGCGCTTATGTCATAGGGGCATGGCTAGAAATAGGCCTTATGGTTTTGATATCCTATCCGGTAGGAATAATAAGAATGGAAAGTCCAGGTTGGTTGGTGAGCCTAGTGATAGGAGACTATCTAGCTTGGTTCGGAGAGCACTTCTTGGGTGAAAGATTTTTTTGTTACTAAATGTTACGGCCTAAATGTTGAACTATTGACCCTACTTGTTCGGATGGGTGTTCACCCAAAAGTGTTCCCGGACCGAATGCATACATCCATAAGTAACTTAGTGCAACATGGCAAATTTAATTGATAGGAATCAGCAAAGAAAAGAAATTGGCTGGAATCAGCAGTTAGTTGAATTCCCGGTGCAAGAGTTCTCGTATCCGGTAAACTAGTAAGCGGTATGGGAGTATGAGAATAAATAAGCTCTTGGTGCAATAGAAGGCTTTCGCACCTCAACGCATCCACTCTGAAATTATCCGGTGCTCTCTTTGCAATTGAATGCGCTGTGAAAGAATCTTCCTCTTGGACAGATGATCTGATAAGAATTTTCAAATAAATGCCACTAATGACCCAGAAGAAGAAGGAAAGGGTCTATGTAATTGACCGAGACTGGCGAGAGAAGACTCCTGGCTCTTAAAAAGGGAGGATTCCCGGGTTTCACTGAATAATATCGTAAGTAAGAGAGAACGTTTTCACTAATCTTTAATAGAGAGAAACCCCATCCCTCTCTAATGTTCTCCCGAAAATCGGATCCCTTTCTGTTTTCATTTCTCCCATTTCTTGCGCCTGTCTCGGGGCGCTGCAAGCCTTTTTCGTTAAATAATAAGTAGCGGTCAGAGGGTAACATAGCTTCAGTGGGAATAAAAATGTCATTCTTGTACCAAAAAATTTGAATAAATAAATACCATGGTGCCTACTCTACTTTCGTCCACCGTTCTAAATACTACATCTAATATGCGAGAACGTGTTGTTCTATAAGGGGTTAATATGCGGGAAAGTGTTGTTCTATAAGGGGTACCCGTTCGTCCAGATATCTTATCGCAAGTATATGAATCACCTAATTTCATTTCATAGGTAGTCCGTTTTTGCGTAGGTGGGGTTGGGGCTGTAGTCTTATTAGAGGGGTATCTTCAATAAGAACGAGGCCCGCCCCTTACCCTTAAATGGGGGGCCGGGTAAAGGGAAGTGGGCAGTGGGTCCCTGGTCGCTTTACTAGAAGTTTTTTGATGCGCGAGGAATTGTCTGAAAGTGAAAGACATCATTGGTAGGCGGCAAAGCGAAGATTCCTGTGTGATTGGGGATAGGTAGGCGCAGTGAAGAGAGATCGAATCCCGACTTTTTCTAACTGATGAACGAAATTAGTGCAGCGACAAAGAGTCTTTTTGACTTCCTAAAAGTCTGGGTCGGAGAATTAATAGTAAGGCGATACGCTCTCCGATTCAGTAGATCAGTGGACCGGAAGATTAGCATGTGAGGCGAGAGTGTTCGGTCTACTTCAAGTACTGCCGTTCAATACTGGACTTCTTCTTCCGCTTCCAGGAGCAGCCTCTATCCTATTGAGGTGAGGCCTTTGACTCCGCTTGCCTCTACTTTTCATGTCAAGCGTACAAGTGTAGTTTAGTGGGATTGACTTCTAAAGACAGGAATTCTTTTTCATCTCCTCGGGCAAGACCCTGTATAATTCGACGTCTTAACCTGACTTCCTGAGCTCAGTTGATTGTTGAAGCAGTAGCTCTGGATCAAGAGCTGCATGCTTACCTTATTATTATGAAAAGGGGAAAGGCTTTTTTATAGATTAAGAGGTGAGTAAGGGGGGAGAATGGAAGACCAAAGAGCCCCAACTCATATCGTACCAAGAACTTGCCATTGACCTGATCAAGCGCTTTAGGGAGATCACCTTCACCGATGTTTCAAGAATCTACAATCGCTTGGCTGACTCGCTAGCCCTTATGGAATAAATACTCAGCCGCTCTAGTACACATGCTAGTACACCGAAGCACAGAGTTGCTTGTCATCGAGAGATTGGACATCCCCGCCACAGAGAGCCCTTCCGTCGAACGGGACTCATTCATCTTCTTGGATGAAGACTATCGAGAGTTGGAACATGATGAACTATCACCAGTCAAGACGAGGAAGATTACGAGGACGATGGGAACCATGATATTATGATTTCTACAATTACCTCAAGGACGGGTTCATATCAGAGTACACCACTCGTGGTCAGAGGAGAGCCTGGAGGAGAACTTGCCCGACGATTTGTGATCTTGGGAGATGTCCTTTACAAAAGGTCCTTCAAGGGGTACTCGCCCTTCCTTACTTAATAGGAAGAAGGAGCGCACATTGTTGAACAATCTCATTCAAGTGCCGTACGCACCAAGAAATGCATCGTTATCCCCGGGATGACTGATATGAGAAATGATTTAGATGGAGAAGGCGGCGATTGATTGTTTGAAGCGGAGACCATGAAATTCTTTCATAGGTGGTATAAATGGGCCATCACAGGCGTCATTCCATCCATTCACAAACTCTCATATTCGACCCTCGAACCCGTTTTGCTAGTTCCTCGAGTCACGTTCGGTCACAGCCGTAAAACACACTAATAATTTATAGAGGATTCGAACCCCTACTGCTGAATGAACTATTTGTGAGTCCAGTCAGCGGGAAACCAACTAATCTTCCAGTCAGCGGGGAACCAACTGATCGGATATTTGTATTAACGAATAGCCAAAGAGGGATGGTAGTTGACTTACTTATTATATAGAATAAGGAAGAAGTCACTAGCCGGCCTATAATCACCTACTTCCGGTCGGATAAAGCAGCCAGCCATCTCATTCATCTCTTTCTTCGCTTACCCACCTGTGGATAATCGATCACTATCACTTCCGTCAGCGGGTTCAGGTCTTTACTCGACTGCTAAGGATACGGTGGTGGGGGAGGAGGAGATGGTTGATTATAGATATTGAGGTGATTGGGAAGGGGTGAGAGATCGGAGTGGAGTAGCAGGGTATCCGGATAGCTGATCAAATCCCTCCGCAAACAAATGGTACAGTTCTTTCATATATTACTCACTCGCTAGGGATAGTCTTTCATCAGCTCCATTACATGAATCGATCGATTCCTTATTCCCAGCGATGGCTGGATATGGTGGCCCGTCCGATTAAAAATCTTCTTCTGGTTTCAGATCGACATCTCTTCTTCCATAGGCGCCCAGCCGAAATCGAACGTGAAGGAGCGACCGATAGGGAGAGGAGCGGAAGGATGGAGAGGCTCGTGGCAACGGATCGACGGCGGATCAGAAAGATAAGTAGTGGAATCAGGTAGAGCCCGGCTGCAGCGGCTAATAGGGAGGGCTCAAAAGCGCCTCCGCAGGATCGGCCTCAGGGCAGGAAAGAAAGACGGGACAGCAAATGGATTCGCATAGCTTTTTCATGACTCAACGGCTGAAGCGTGTGATGGATCTATGCCACAACTAGTTATGTCTTTCGGTAGGGAGGATGACCAAGCGAGGGAATAGAGCTTCCTGCCTTCCCTCCCCCCGTCACTGGGAACGGTAAACATCTGGCTCTAGGTCTTTATATGCAAGAAATGCTATATATTCTCAGAAGGTATGCTTTTAGCAACGGCCCTCGAATGGGTGGATTTGCATATTCCGATCATGGACACGGAATGGGATCTGGATCTGCTACCCACGCCTCCGCAGGTGGTTATGGGTTCACTCGGCCAGCTCGATTTAATAGGTCAAGGAGAACATGAAAAACTACTGGATCGACTGTATCTCTATCCGTTACCGGCTCAGATGCTTCTGTGGGATGTGCGAAAAGGAAGTAGGAACAACCTGGTACCAAGGTATGTGCGAGGAAAAAGTAGGAACACAGCGTCATGCTTGTTAGAACGCTAGGAGAGGAGCGGATGCCACTGATAAATAAGGATAGGGGTTCATACTCCTGGAATACCTCACCTAGCCAATCCACATTTGACTGAATTCCGGATCGATTGCTCCTCCGTTCGACTGAGGTTTAGTAGTTCCAGCATCCCCTGCTTCTAGTTGAGCGGAACCACAATATTAAATAGAAGGGAAGGGCAACTTTGGTTGAATTCCGGCTTGTAGTGATAGGGCAGGTTCGATCGAACAACACAGATTTATTTGATTGAATATCCGGGCATCCGACTTCTCTAGTCCTCCATCCATCTGGGAATTAATGGGATTCAAAAGTAGTTCAAAGACAGGGAAAGGCGAAATCTTCTTCTTTATTTTATCGTATTATTCAAGAATTCCCAATTCGAAGGCTGTTCCCCCCGACCGCCAAAGACTGCTCTTGCCTTCTGTTCCCGGTGAAGCGGTTCTCAGATAGGAATGAATCCCCGGATGGACACCTTGCCTTGCTCTTCCTTTTGATTCTCTAACCTAGCCGATCAACCATAGAAGACTGAGGAGGGTGTAAATGCTCCACTCATTCCAGCAATTGGAACGGGGGGAATGAATGCTTTCCAGCGAGCAAGGATAGAAGATGAAGGAGGGGAAGGGAAGGTAGGAACCACTTCTCGTTTTTAGAGTAGGGTAGGTCATCGGGCATACCGAACCGTTCATCGGATAGGCGGTAGAGAGAGGCATAAGAAAGAGGTAGGGCACACTCACTTAATCGAGGTTTGGAAGGGGCAGCTAGTCGTTGATCGCATATCATTGAGCCCGAGAGGGAAGGTTGACTCGCCCGGGAAAGGTGGGTTCGGATAGGCAGACTATTCAATAACTAAGTGCCTGCAGCATCTCTTTCTGTTCCATAACCAGTTGTCATACCCACCCCGGATCCATGCCATGCAGCTCACCCGGTCTACCTTCCTCCAGCCACCTCCCCTTGCACGGTTCCAGCAACGAAATTACGAATCCACTAACAGAAGTCAGGGTTCCAGGTGGTGATCCGGACCTTATCCAACAGCTGATCCTGCAGAGCCTTTCTATATAGACTCTATAGAATCAATAGCTTTATTAGCGGGGGAGACAGCACCAGCACCAATCAGGAGAGAAGCAGAGGTAGCACGTAGGGACGGAGTCAGTTCAAGTCGAGATTCAAACCCAGTCGCATTAGTAGGTGATCCAAGACCGGAGACAAGAGAAGCAGAGGCAAGCAGTTCGAGATGCTGCAGGAGCAGTTCCAGGACGTTAAGATAAAGATCCTAATTCCTCCCTGATCGTGCTTAAGATTCTTTTTCTAATAGGGATCCAGAGCCCTAGCCCGCTGCATCTGAAACCAATAAACGATCAGGGGAAGGCGTCTACAGGTAGTGGGAATGGGGGTTTGCGTAAGATCGATATGGGAATTGGGTTGTGAATCAGCCACCTCATAATGAGGATCTGGGGGCAATCAAGTACCAAATCCGTGCAAACTCCTGAAGCGCTAAATCCTATATTGTGGTCCGGTAAGGGGAACTAGCTCCGGTGGAGGCGGGTGGATCAAGCTCTCTAGGCCTAGTTTCCTACCCATAGTAATGTGGGATCGCCCCGCCCCTGAGGCATGAACTCCATTTATAGTGAATCTCAGTGCAGTGGATCTTGCTTCGCGTAGAAGTGGAGTGGTACAGGGGAGGGTTTATGTTGGGAGGTCGCTTAGGTGGGGTAAAAACTTCTTCCTAGTGGCCTGAAGTTAAAGTCGTGATCCCTGGGCCAGCCCCTGTCTCGCGCAAGAACAAAAATAAAAGTGGTGGACTTGCTTATGTTGTTGGGCTATGAGGGGTGGGATTTCGGGGTAGAAGGTTCATGATAGGTAGTTCCAATGCGGCGATAAACATCCTTCTAGTATGTAGCGAGATCCGTCCATCCTCAAACCAAGGGAAAGGGATCGATATACAAATCATAACTAAGGCTAGCCCGCTGGTAGTAGAAGGAAGCAAAGATTCAGGCAACTAGGCTTTTGAGTTCGAGATCGAGATCAAGAAGTAGGGATAGAGGCAAAGGTTGCAGCAGGAGGGAAGCCTTTCCTTTACAAGGTTTTCTGCTTGGCCAAGACGCTCTTTCTGCAGCAAACTGTCTATCGGCCGCCTGTGTCCTATTTTGATTTGCCAGCTAAGCGACTTGTTTCATGGCTGTTTTATTGGAGCCATCCACTGATCCCACTCACTCTGGAGTTGTTTCCACTGTTTTCTTTCAGCTATAGAAGGCCTGGGGCTGACTCGGCTAATTGATAAATGCCCATCAGCGGTCACTTGCTTTGCTTGATAGAGAGTTGAACTCTAACATAACTCAAGGCCGGAGGCTGCTACCCACTTTTTAACATAGTTCCACGGGTAAGGGGAGAAAGGCTAATAAGTTGAGGGGGCTGGGCGCAAGGAGCTGCTGGAATGAATATGAATGTCGAGGAGCTCTTAGTGCAAAAAGAAGGTGCAGGCGATCTCAGAGTGAGGGAGACGCTAGCGAAAGTGAGATGACGGCTATTCCTCGTTGAGTCAAGCCTTGGCTAAAACTACTGTGACGACTGAACTGATACAAGTCAGTAGTCAGTAGTTGAATACTAGGGAAGTCTGAAGTTCAACTGTTTGCGTTCAGCTAGTTCCTTGCTCCAATTGACAGACATCCACACTGACCCTGAACTGAGCTTAGCTAAATGGCTTGCAGCCCAGCTTTAGAACGCCCGGCTTGCAAGGTTGAGTTAGAATATAATAAACACACTTTAGATGTTTCCCGGAAAGGGCCTTGTTATAAGCTCATAAACTCCCTTACTCTAATAAGTAAGCAAGTAAACTACCTTGAGCGGTCTTTGCTCAGGAACTAGATGAAGGATTGGCTTCGGTACGTCCATTGGTACTGGAGTGTCGCGAATTCACCGGATGTTTCCTTATTCTATATAATAAGTAAGTAAACTACCTTAAGTGACTTCTTTTCTGCATCAGTCTCTGAGAAAGAATGGAGGATCAGACGCGAGCTCATTCGCTTTGGTCTTCTCTGGAAGATCTATGATTTGGTAGCAGAGAAGGGTGTTGCTTGGAGCCCGCCATGTCTTCAAGAACACCTCCCTGGATTTCGGGGATGGTTACTAGGAGGAGTCTCTTGCATGGATTTCTTAGTCGAGCCTGATGGTTTAACCCGCTTGAAAAGGAATCATCGAATATAAGACTTTAGGCGCACCTGGGGCAGGACTAACCTTAATATACGCAATTAATAAAAGATACCGAATTAACTGATAAAGAGACGAAACTAACAACTGCCGTAATGAACCTAAACAAAGACAAAGATGAAAGGTATCACAATGACTAGCAACCAAACCAAGGTAAGGAGAAATGTACTCATACTCATAATTGCGCCAAACGAAGCTACAGAATTCCTGGCCTGAGAATAATAACAATAGGGGTTAAGAAGACTCCTTAGCCCCGAACCGCGACCCGGTGACAATGGAAAAAAACCGGTAAGGGGGACTCAGGGTCAATAAGCGAAAGAAGATACTAGATGCATAGTTAAACGAGGCTGCCCGACTCAAAATGGGAAGCGGGCGACGGAGGACCGCACGGGTTTTACTAACTCCGGTCCGCTATGCTCTATGTCACTATACCCTCTTCACCTAGTTTTCCTTTCTTTCCCACCAGTGGCCACCAGCGGATAAGACTGAAAAACCACTAACCAAAATGGATGAATTACTTGCATGCTTGCTAACGTAATGACTACTCACTATGTACCCACTCATTCTTCCTGGAAATGCAAGGGAAGCCCCATACACTAATTTTTTAATCTAGCGAAGCCTGCCGCCTTGTGATACACTTCTTCGATTTAGGTTGTAGCGGCTAGCATGCACGTCTAAGCAAGCTGGCCGGCCTATCTTCTTCGGAAGTCTTCTTCATATTCTTCTAAAGTACTCTACTACATATGAGATCTGATCTTCTTCGGAAGAGAAATCTATGTTAGCAAGAAGAACCAATCCATTCGTTATGGCAATGATCATAGTGATCTCTGGAAGAAAACCTATAGTTAGGTTGCTGCTTTCCGACCTAAATTGTTCGTATCAATCACTGCACCCTCCTCATCTGGTTTAAGCACTCTAGAGTATCATGAACTACTTTATAGTACGGACTATCATATGACAAAGAAGCCAAGCTATTGTAAACATCTGTTAAGTCCTTTATATTGTATAAGTTAGCTAACAACGACATCATATCTAATATATATCCATGGGTAACAAACTATCGGGAACGTTGATATCCTTCGTATCGAGGTACGGACCTAATAAGTTATGATATATTTCATCCTTCAACGTAGCTACTATACAGGAGTGTAACTCATCACGATAATTAATCCTGGTTAATTTCTCGCCCAGAAAGGCAACTTCCCAGACAATCCGATAAATGACATCGACAGGAACAACATCCATAAGTTGATTCTTTATTAAGAGTGTTAGCTGCTCTAAAACCTTCCATTGTATATAATTCATTTTACTCATTCTTGGCTGATTAGCAGTAGTGCCAATTAATAGCTAAATATTGGTCGTCATAGTAACAACAATTTTTATACTGAGTATAGGGCTGGATTTTGCATAGTTTCCTATGAGGCCGACTACCTGGACACAAAACAATATCCATCTATGCATGGAGAGGTAAGGTAATTGATCAGTACAACCCTCTATTTTGTATCCCCTCTATAGATGATAGAACCAAAGATAGGGTTCACTATGGAGATAGGCCACACTTATACTCTATAAGGGGTCGTTTTCTATTTATTTTCATAAAAGAGTCTCTAGTTTCTAGCTAGTATATGCTTATAAAACTATACAGTATAGTAGCAAAGAAACCGAATTACCTACATAGAATCTTATTCAGTTATCTGCGTATCAACTGTTGCTAGGGTATCATTGTATCAACTGCGGTATGATATTTTCTCTACCTATGCTAGGGTATTAACTGTTGCTTGCTTTCTGATTCCGACCTAACCTTCAACTAACCTATCTTCTAGAGTAATGAGCTCATGCATTTAGACTCCATTTACCTCTAGTCTTGAGGAAGCTTTACTGGGTTGAGTATAGGTAGCAGCGAAGTAGTAGGTGTAATATAAGTGAACAAGCAAAACACCAGAATTGGACGAATACCGCTTTGGACAGAACTTTATTATAAGGTAATAGAACTCGGAGTAGTAAATATTTAGGCATGTGAAATATGATGCGATAATACTTGATGTTAATATGTATATACATCTATATGTTTTTGTTCTCCGGTGATAAACCTCTATTGTTCAGAGGTAGATTCCAAGCCACATATTTTGTGACCATATATTTTTATATATAATTCTCTTAAATTCGTTCTTTTCTCTTCTTTTCATTTTCGTGTAAACTGAGAAGAACAACCCTTCCAAAAGGGGAGGTATAGTCGAATGACTATCTATCTGTGTGATAGAAGCCTAGTAGGATACCACATGTTGTTTAATTGTTTGTCAAGTACTAAAGGCTGACCACCTTCTGTACTAACTATGCAATAGAACAAGTGTTCATGATCATAGTGATCTCTCAACAAATTATTTTACTTCTATATGATTGATCAAACTTTGGAAGATAGAAGCAGCTAGAAAAGGAATAGTATAAGTATGGTGCTATTCGGAATGAAAATGCGTTCTTGATACTAAGGTTGACGCATTTATTAAAAGGTTATAAAACTCTAGCGAGTAAAGGTATATCTAGAATTGTATTATGTACGGAAGATAGTAACGATTACGAACTGGAAAAGAGTGGGTATTGAGAAGCAAAAGCTATAATGTTAGAAGCTATGATGAGAGTCTGTGCAATAAACTTGAAAGAATTTGGAATGATCACTTAATGCGGATTGAGTTTTCTTACGAAAATAGATTGTATGTCAGTATCGAGATGTCGCCTTATGAGATCTTTGAGGGAAGACAATGTCGATATCCCTTATGTTAGGATAAAGTAGTAGAGCGCAAGATGCTCGGACCAGCAGTGGTCCAAAGGACCAAGAATATGATAGATTTAACCAGAGGACGGCTGGTAGCAGCCCAAGATCGACTATAGAAGTATGTCGGTCTGGCCCGAAAGGACAAAGAGTATGAAGTAGGGAACCTAGTATTATTAAAGGTATTCCCTGGGAAATGATTGATGAGGTTCGAAAATAAAGGAAAGCTAAGTCCACGATTTGTTGGACCCTTGGATATATTAAGACGTATTGGGAAGTTATCAAATGAACTAGCCCTACCCTCGAACCTGCAACAAGTTCGCAATGAGTTTCAAGTATCAATATTAAGGAAGTATGATCCATAGGCGAGACATATAGGAGAATATAAACACGTAAACCTCCGACCAGACTTGACCTATATGGAGCAACCAGTAAGGGTTATGGATTGAAAGGAGCAAGTGCTTAGGAACGAGGTTATCAGACTAGTCAGAGTTTTGTAGTAAAACCACAATGTGGAAAAAAAATTTGACTTGAGAGTTAGAAAGCGCAATGCTAGAAAAGCATCCCCAACTGTTTTCTATCTGATTCCGGGATGAAATCCTTTTAAGGAGGGGAGACTGTAATTACCCCAATTTTTGGAAATTTTTGACACCCTGATGAATAGTAATTTTTTTCTGACTATGCTGATTATGGAAAATTATCAGACCACACTATATAGGAGTACTGTTATGGAAATTCTGAGATCGTATTAGTATTCCATAAAGTAAATGAGTGTATGTAAAGGTCGTCAGAATTCGAATCCGGACACTTTGATTTTTTCCCGAAAATCCACCAGATACCGAAAGAATTGAGTATAAGGTAACATGATTAAAAGGATTTTTATTTAAGGATTATAGCAGAGGATCATTAAAGGAATATAATATATTAATAAAGGTTCAGGGAAGCCCAAGTAATAAGATCTCGAGTATGATCCCTCAAACTATTAATGAGAACGAGAGTTATGCGAACCGTAAAACTAATAAGCGACTAAGAGACAAGCTTGTACAAGACAAGCTTGTACAAGAAGCCAGGGATTATGACATCATCAAACCACAAGGGATTGACACATGGCAAGAAAGTGATGCATGATGGATGATGTCATCAAGAGAGAAGATATTTATGCAAGGAAATCAAAGAAGCTTTTTCATTCTTTTCATTTCATCATTTTGCTCTCGGCCAAAATGATATCAGAACCTTTAAACTACCATATCTCCTTCAATACTCACTCAAATATTGTGTTCTATAGCTCGTTGGAAAGGTATTGATATTACCTACAACTATTGTTCATAATTCTCGTCCAAATAATCATTTTAAGACCTTCATTTTTACAGTTCTTTAAATCGGACTTTTAGAAACTTCAAAATCTAACTTTGTGTTTTCTTGATTGTTTGTGAGATCCAAGCTTGTATAAGGATTGATCAAGATTTTAAGGCCCTCTAGCAACTTTTCACTCAAAAATAAAGGTAAAAAACTTCTTGACCTTTAGTACTAAGCTTGATTGTTTGAGTTTTTAGATGAATTGGTAAATGTATAGTTAGATCCACGCTTAGTAGTGATTTTTGTGAAGTTGTGTTGATTTTGAATGGTGAATTTGTAGTGATTGAATGAGTTGGTAAAACCTTGGAGTGTGGACTTATTTTTTAGTGTTTTTTGTTGTATTTGTTGTGTTATTGATTTTTGGAGGATGGGAGTGAATTGATGAGGATTTAGAGTGGTAATTATTTTGGGAATCGCGTAAACATAGCCGTCGTAATGCCCGATTTTCCTTAATTGTTTCTGTGCTTAACTTTAGGTCCTGTGAACTCGCTATAAGATTCTGAACTTTTCCATTTTTAGCTAGATCATGTCGTAAGCTTCATTTTGGTATGTGGTTCACTTATATTCGATGTACGGTTTGAGAGAAACGACTGTTTTAAGTAACGGTATTCGTGAGCGAACCATTACCCCTCACTTTACTTTGAAACCTTGTTTAATGCCCTTAAAAGACTAATTGGATTATGAAACAATTATGTAAGGTGTATTAGGAAGTTGGTAAAGTATTCGCGAAAGAGTCTCCTTAAAATTTATAACGGTTAATTTATTAAAATTAGTGGAACCGAGGGTACGCGAGCGATTAATGCAAATCGTTAAGCGTATAAGCGACCGTTAGGGTATGAGTGAGTTTTGACTAGTTTCTTAAGCGACCGTGGTATAATTCCGGCTTATGTTGTTGTTCATAAGTTACCAGACCCACTCTAAGCTTAAGTCTACCCCAGAACACTTAGGCAAGTTTTCTACCCGTTATACTGTTGTTGTGATATAAATATATTGATGCATTATCTTGAGATAAGTGCATGGTTATTATTAGCAAGCCTTGCGATATATTGGAGCATGTTGATATGATATATATTCATGCCTGTTTCATAATCTTGATATTTCATGGTCGATTCAATTGTTATAAATTGCATAATACCTATGCTAGAGATAGGCATTACTTGCGTATACCCTTATTATAGGGGACCCTATGTCAGCATTTACTCACCCTATGTCAGCATATCAAGTTCTAGCTGAACAGGACAATGTGGCTGCAGAAAGGATGCTAAACATGGTGCATACTACCGCTTCAATGCAAAGGGCAAAGGATGCCATCACAACCATACCACCTACAGCTGGTGATGATGTTGATTATGGAACTGGTGGTTCTGAAGAGTTCTTTGGAGATGATGATGATGAAGAAGAGATAATGGACATAGGGGGAGAAGAAGGCCCTAGTTCCAGATCTAGTGTGCCATGTTGGGCACTCTTCAAAGATTGTGATGAACACCATTTCAAGTCCACTCTCTTTCAAATAATTCAACAGACACAGACTGCTCTTCAAGCCACCACTAATGCCAGCACCAAGAAGCTCCTACAAGCACATCTCAACTCTCTACAACTACATCAAATACAAGCTCTTCAACACAATCAAGATGTCACTTTAATCAAAACAGAGATTGACCAAGTCAAGAAGGATGTCTCTGAAAGATTGGATGTTAAATTTCCAAATACAACAGTACTTGACATCAACAGACAGCTGAGGAAGAATTCTAATCTTGCATGTAACACCCCCAAATCCGGGGTCGGGGATCTGGGTTGTCATGAGTTCCATTTCCCTAAAATAACACCCAATTCATAATATACATAAGTCTGGTACATTTCTGAATAAATTTACATTTCTTTTCCATTATTACCATTCATAATATACATAAGTCTGGTACATCAAAAGTTAAAAGCCTAGCCTATTGGTAGTTCCTACCTCAGCTACAACGGCATCAACGCCTATAGGAAACTGCGGAACATTTCCTATCCGCTCGTCAATTGGGAGCTTGGTCCTATTCATCTTGTCTTTCTGTTGTTGTGTGATGAAAGAAGAAAGCAAGGGTGATCAATAAGCCCACCAAAATAACATGTATTGTAATTAACAATATGTGAGCCTTCTCATAGTACTCATGAAAGTCTTGGTCAAGCAGATATGAACCAAGTTTGATATCTTAATGCGACGAAGTCGCAAAATAATCAGCATATATATACATATATACTTTTCAAAACCTTTAAAATCCTCTGACATGTATATAAATACACAGAGTTCCAGTTTATAACTGTATAAAAATATCGTTGTAAGGTGATCTCATATATTTAACCTTGTCTCAACATTTTTTTAAAAATCTTTGTCATGCATAAGATAATCATTTACTAGATATAAGTTGAAAAAATGAAGTTACAAGATACTCCAATATACTTATACCTTTTTTTCCGAATACTACTTGAACTACCACCATTTAAGGTATAAATAGTTCATCCTATAGATGAAGCTACATGACAAAACTTGTATAGAATCAATCTTTGAAATATCATCAAAATGAAATGAAGTTACGAGATACTTCATTTGGTGAAAACATCATTTTGAATACTCGACCCTGCCAACACTCAACAATCGCCCAGCCGTAGCCTTTCTATCGAAGTGCTCTAGGTAGTGTTGCAGAAATATCCAACTGGATGATGAACTCATTATGGGAGTTTGCCGTGCCAGGAAGACAACTCGCGATGATCAGTCGCAGTAGTGCAACCCCACCATTTTCTACATGTAGAGGAGAACAGTCGGAATTACTTGTCGATCGAATGCTGGACTCCTAAGGAATGGACCATCTTAGCGGAACTTCCGGGCCATTTTGGCCAATATAATAAGGCTGGGCCGGCGCTACTCGACCACTTACACCACTCCTAGTTCAGATGAAATCCATGACTGAAACGTAAAGCTCGTCCCCCCTTTCCCCAAGTAGAAACTTGTTGATACGACTCCACCAAGAAGTCGTATCTAGTTGGAAAAGGAAAATTCACCGATATTTCCCAGGCGATGCCTATTAATGGTTTAACTTATTCCAAGAATTTTACTTCCCGAGTATTGGGTAAGTAATAAAAAACTCTTTTATCAAAACAGCAACCTTGTTGCGAATATAAAAATACATCACGGAGCCGGATCCTTCAAATTTTTGAGCGAGTATTTAAATCCCCTTCGAAAGGAATATCTTAAATTTGAAAATGAGTTTTGGGATCCGCTCTAACTTTCCAAAAATAGTTTTGATAAAGTTTGAAAATAATCTCTGGAAATATTTAATGTAAGAATGATTTGATAGTATCAATCATTTTCCGAATACCTGGCGAATATTGACACATTATTCTTTAAGAAAATAAAGAATATTATTTAATAAAATAAGCGAAGTCAGAAGTCCTCGAGTGAATATTCAAACTAATATTCATTAAATAAAATAAACGGAGTCATAAGGCCTCGAATAATATTCAAACTAATATTCATTAAATAAATTAAGCGGAGTCATAAGTCCTCGAATGAATATTCAGACTAATATTCATTTAATAAAATAAGCGGGGTCATAAGTCCTTGAATAAATATTCAGACTAATATTCATTTATTAATAGAAATAAAATAAGTTTCATAACTAGAAACTCTATTCAATAATTAAACTAGTCTTTGATCACAATAGGAATCTTAAATGAATATTTAAAAAAATAATATTCACTTATAATATAAAATTATCAAATAAACATTATTCGATTAATAGTTTTGAAAACTATTTATATATATATGTATATAATATACTCAGGAACATCGCCTCCCGGTTTAGAAAAATGTTCAACTCTGGGTCCCCTATAATAAGGGTATACGCAAGTAATGCCTATCTCTAGCATAGGTATTATGCAATTTATAACAATTGAATCGACCATGAAATATCAAGATTATGAAACAGGCATGAATATGTATCATATCAACATGCTCCAATATATCGCAAGGCTTTCTAATAATAACTATGCACTTATCTCAAGATAATGCATCAATATATTTATATCACAACAGTATAACGGGTAGAAAACTTGCCTGAGTGTTCTGGGGTAGACTTAAGCTTAGAGTGGGTCTGGTAACTTATGAACAACAACATAAGCCGGAATTAGACCACGGTCGCTTAAGAAACTAGTCAAAACTCACTCATACCCTAACGGTCGCTTATACGCTTAACGATTTGCATTAATCGCTTGCGTACCCTCGGCTCCACTAATTTTAATAAATTAACCGTTACAAATTTTAAGGAGACTCTTTTGCGAATACTTTACCAACTACCTAATACACCTTACATAATTGTTTCATAATCCAATTAGTCTTTTAAGGGCATTAAACAAGGTTTCAAAGTAAAGTGAGGGGTAATGGTTCACTCACGAAATGCCGTTACTTAAAACAGTCGTTTCTCTCAAACCGTACATCGGATATAAGCGAACCACATATCAAAACGAAGCTTACGACATGATCTATCTAAAAATGGAAAAGTTTAGAATCTTATAGTGAGTTCATAGGTCCTAAAGTTAAGCACAGAAACAGTTAAGGAAAATTGGGCATTACGACGGCTATGTTTACGCGATTCCCAAAATAATTACCACTCTAAATCCTTATCAATTCACTCCCATCCACCAAAAATCAATAACACAACATATACAACTAAAACCACTAAAAAATCAGTCCACACTCCAAGGTTTTACCAACTCATTCAATCACTACAAATTCACCATTCAAAATCAACACAACTTCACAAAAATCACTACTAAGCGTGGATCTAACTATACATTTACCAATTCATCTAAAAACTCAAACAATAAAGCTTAGTACTAAAGGTCAAGAAGTTTTTTACCTTGATTGGTGAGTGTAAAGTTGCTAGAGAGCCTTAAAATCTTGATCAATCCTTATACAAGCTTGGATCTCACAAACAATCAAGAAAACACAAAGTTAGATTTTGAAGTCTCTAAAAGTCCGATTTAAAGAACTATAAATATGAAGGTCTTAACATGATTATTTGGACGAGAATAATGAACAATAGTTGTAGTTCATCTCAATACCTTTCCAACGAGCTATAGAACACAATATTTGAGTGAGTATTGAAGGAGATATGGCAGTTTGAAGTTTCTGATATCATTTTGGCCGAGAGCAAAATGATGAAATGAAAAGAATGAAAAAATTCTTTGATTTTCTTGCATAAATATCTTCTCTCTTAATGAAATCATCCATAATGCATCACTTTCTTGCCATGTGTCAATCCCTTGTGGTTTGATGATGTCATAATCCTTGGCTTTTTGAACAAGCTTGTCTCTTAGTCGCTTATTTGTTTTATGGTTCGCTTAACTCTCGTTCTTGTTAATAGTTTGAGGGATCATACTTGGGATCCTATTACTTGGGCTTCCCTGAACCTTTATTAATATATTATATTCCTTTAATGATCCTCTGCTATAATCCTTAAATAAAAATCCTTTTAATCATGTTATCTTATACTCAATTCTTTCGGTATCTGGTGGATTTTCGGGAAAAAATCAAAGTGTCTGGATTCGAATTCTGATGACCTTTACATACACTCATTTACTTTATGGAATACTAATACGATCTCCGAATTTCCATAACAGTACTCCTATATAGTGTGGTCTGGTAATTTTCCATAATCAGAATAGTCAGAAAAAAATTACTATTCATCAGGGTGTCAAAAATTTCCAAAAATTGGGGTAATTACAATCTCCCCTCCTTAAAAGGATTTCGTCCCGGAATCAGATAGAAAACAGTTGGGGATGCTTTTCTAGCATTGCGCTTTCTAACTCTCGAGTCAATTTTTTTTCCACATTGTGGTTTTACCACAAAATTCTGACTAGTCTGATAACCTCGTTCCTAAGCACTTGCTCCTTTCAATCCATAACCCTTACTGGTTGCTCCATATAGGTCAAGTCTGGTCGGAGGTTTACGTGTTTATATTCTCCTATATGTCTCGCCTATGGATCATACTTCCTTAATATTGATACTTGAAACTCATTGCGAACTTGTTGCAGGTTCGGGGGTAGGGCTAGTTCATTTGATAACTTCCCAATATGTCTTAATATATCTAAGGGTCCAATAAATCGTGGACTTAGCTTTCCTTTATTTCCGAACCTCATCAATCATTTCCAAGGGAATACCTTTAACAATACTAGGTTCCCTACTTCATACTCTTTATCCTTTCGGGCCAGACCGACATACTTCTATAGTCGATCTTGGGCTGCTATCAACCGTCCTCTGGTTAAATCTATCATATCCTTGGTCCTTTGGACTACTGCTGGTCCGAGCATCTTGCGCTTTACTACTTTATCCTAACATAAGGGATATCGACATTGTCTTCCCTCAAGGATCTCATAAGGCGACATCTCGATACTAACATACAATCTATTTTCGTAAGAAAACTCAATCCGCGTTAAGTGATCATTCCAAATTCTTTCAAGTTTATTGCACAGACTCTCATCATATCTTCTAGCATTATAGCTTTTGCTTCTCAATACCCACTCTTTTCCAGTTCGTAATCATTACCATCTTCCGTACATAATACAATTCTAGATATACCTTTATTCGCTAGAGTTTTATAACCTTTTAATAAATGCGTCAACCTTAGTATCAAGAACGCGTTTTCATTCCGAATAGCACCATACTTATACTATTCCTTTTCTAGCTGCTTCTATCTTCCAAAGTTTGATCAATCATATTGAAGTAAAATAATTTGTTGAGAGATCACTATGATCATGAACACTTGTTCTATTGCATAGTTAGAACAGAAGGTGGCCAGCCTTTAGTACTTGACAAACAATTAAATAACATGTGGTATCCTACTAGGCTTCTATCACGCAGATAGATAGTCATTCGAATATACCTCCCCTTTTGGAAGGGTTGTTCTTCTCAGTTTACACGAAAATAAAAAGAAGAGAAAAGAACGAATTTAAGAGAATTATATATAAAAATATATGGTCACAAAATATGTGGCTTGGAATCTACCTCTGAACTATAGAGGTTTATCACCGGAGAACAAAATACATATAGATGTATATACATATCAACATCAAGTATTATCACATCGTATTTCACATGCCTAAATATTTACTATTTCGTCTATCTTTCTATGGACCCATGCTCTTGCGTGAGCTTTTATACCATCACCTTTGAAACTCCCTCGACAACAAAAATTGAATCTGGGATTTCTTTCTAGACATCATCGTTACTAGAATCCATTGTTATACCACAACCTTCTTCGTATAGTAATACTACTCTTTATCGATAAGAAGGAATAGATATATCATAGGTAAATATTCTCCTTAGTTGGTCTATCAATAACAACTTATACATCACCACGACCCGATTAGTGGTACTCAATCTCAACATCCATTCCAATAAAACTCTCACGGTTATAATCGGCCCATTCCTCGCAGAATCATTGTTGCATTATCATGGTCCACCACTGACCTACTGTAATCATTCGTTTTCCATGAAATCTTAATATCTAACCATACAGAGTCCATACCTAACGTATCAAATTCCTCTAAGGAGGTAACATAATCACCATTTATGATACATAAAGAACACTCCTGAACTTGACGTACATATGACATTAAGCATATAAAATTGCAGAAGAGTTTCAATAAAAGCAATGATAGCAGGTTAATACCATTATTAACCATATGTCTTTATCGGGAGATATGAAGCTCAAAGGTTCATTTAGTCCTTTCGTAACATGGTCCTGGCTAATCTCAAGATAGGACCTTCTAAGATAGATAGCCCGCTCACGGCGATTACATGTTATAAATCTTTACCAAAATACTATTACGGTTGAGTATCGCACAATCATTAGAAGGAATGTCAATCTTCCACACCATAATACAACATTCACGGCTTTAACCATCATCACTGTAATCCTCTGGCACGAGCGCCTATAATTGCTCTCTTACACATAGAGTGTCGGCCACCTCATTGGCCTTTCCTGATAGTAATAGTTCCTCATAATCAATGTCTTTTGAATGATCTCCAACTACCTCAATGTCTTCTAAGCTTTGGTGAGAGAAAGAAAAAAAATATCACCATTTTTTCCATAAGTTATTGCCTCGGTCTTTAGAAGTTAACATTGTCACGACTGACTCTCGATCATACTTAGGACGTCTCTTATCTTGGGTCCTTCTTGTTTTCACCAATCTCGACCTTTATTGGGTTGATTTATACTTTCTTATGGTTCAACACGTGCCTACCTGACATTATTATAATTACGTCATATTTCCTTTATCAAAATTTCTATTCTTCAGAACTTTGAATATTACCTTTCTTCTTGTAAGACCTCTAAGGTTATCCTTGAATCGTTCCTCCTGTATTCCCTAGATACAGGGAATATCAAAATACTATTTACTAATACTAGGACCATTGTCTATATACTTCTAAAAATTTCTCCACTGATCCTTAAAGGTTTTTGTTACCTTAATCCTTTCCAATCATACTGTCAAAACTCATACTGTCCCTATTAAGGGTGAAATGCCAATCTTTATGCATTCCTCTAGGATTCATCTCAAGTTATCGAGGTTCTATCCTTAATTCCACCTTTAAAAAGGTACATGCATCCTTCCATGGATAAATCAAGTCATATATCCTTGATAGATTATCTTATTCAATCATTCCCACCTCGATAGTCTATACCAAATTTCACAATAGCATCCTTATTCAAGCTGAGGTCAATCCATATGGCCTCCAAAAGATAACAATGGTTATCCGCTTTTCTTTCCTGATTTGGTAATGATAACAGGGATGTTCTGGAAGATATTGGTCGTGTTCAATGTGAACTTTTTAGTTCTAACTATTCATTTATCTTCATTATTTATCTCAACCGTCATCTCAATGTTGGGATATCTTTAATACTTGGTGTCTCCCTTTTTGGGCATCAAGTCACAGGTCTTACATACACTTCCCATTCTTGAAGGTCACTTCCTTCATCCCATTTTCCTAATATCTTGTTATCCCGTCTCCTCAGCCCATCTGTGTTTCCTTATTAATCCATCGGTCTATCTCAAAGTTTCATCGAATACTCTCAACTTAAAGGGGATTAATTATACGCATCGCTTACGCCTTCAACCTTGAGTTTATCTCATGATCAGTCGCCATCGCGCTGATGATGACACACTTCTCTGTATTTATTGCAAGGGTTTCTTAGGGTTTCTCATACCTAACTCCCTTATCACTTCTCAACTCTATTTCCTTTATATCCCTTTATACTCCTTCCCCTTTCAGTCTTTTATTTTCGTTTCTATTACAACCATTTCATGAACCAACACAACATAAGCGTTGATTTCAAACATCCCGTCATTCTGGATTCGTGTCCTTCAGACGAACCTTGACGACTTTCACAACCTAGATTCATGATTCATCATACTTGTCCGCCTCTGGCCTGGTTTTTAAAACCTCTACACTATCTCTCTAGCTTCCTTAGCCTTCCACCAGCGGGTGGCCTCTCTCTTAGGAAGGTAAGTGGCAAAATAGTCTTTTGTACTTCATCAATCATTTAGAATCTCAAATGATTCCTCTATTTCTTTTATCTAGGCTCTTGCCTCGACTTGGTCAACTTGTTCCTTGGAACTCTGAGAGCATAGCGACTTAAAGGTCCTGAAAGAATTTTCCACCGCATTGTTTCCTCAGGGTGGTGGTTGGGGTAAAAGTATAAGTTTTGTTTAGGCAGGTCCATGAATTGCCCCATAGGAGTACCATCCCGGTTCTCCCTATCTTGCTCGACTTCTGTTTTCTCAATATGAAATATTTCATCCTCCTCCCATAATCGGGGTTATCTTATATGTTAAAATCTTTGTAATCCACTTCATTATGTTATGGGTTCCTTCTTTCTTGATGGCGGCCTCCCTGACTATCACATTCAGGGTTTGCCCTAAATCTTATTCCTCGAACTATGGATTTCATCTAAGATACAGTCCTTAAGCTCTTAAATGTTTGGGACCCAAATTCTGTAGGAATACCTCGTTATTTCCTTATCATCTTTCTCGGTATTAATCTCTTCTCCAGTCATTGGCTCTCTTCCTTCATTCATCGCTTTTTCTTGGCAAAATATGATTTTCTTTTCCCATAATTCGGGCTGCATTACTGTGACGACCTCAACCCCGGGGTCAGGAGTTGACGTCATCCACAACATAACAACCAATATAAAATAATTCATTTCACTGATAAAACATAATCACGACCCCTCTTACCAAGATCTTTTCCAGGTTTAAGTATGACTTACGTTATAATTTACCACAAAACTAATTCATCACAACCACCTTGACAATACTACCTTAATACAACAACTCAACAGACCATTTCTGGTCTGACACAACTCCCTCAAAGGAGCCTGACACGGAAGGAACTGGAACTCTGCCCCGACTAACACAGAAGAATCTCCTAGGTATCTGCAATACATATGTAAAACATATTGCAAGGGTGAGCAATCAATTGCTCAGCAGTACCATTATATGAATAATAATCAAAAACAGTTTATGATAAATAATTATAGGAACAGAAATCATAACTTGCTAGAAAACAAGTAAAACATGTGTGAACTGGATATCAAAACTAGCATGCTCTATAAAACCAAATCATGAGTTGTGTGATGTGCATAAATACCAAATTTCAATTTTAGCATGCGTCTTTCATTTTCAAATCTTCCGTCCCATCACAAGACCCATAAAACCATTTGTCCCGTTACGGGGACCCAAAATCATTTGTTCCGTTACGGGAACCATAAAACTTATCTCATCACAGGACCTATAAAACTTGTTCCTCTCCGGGAACCCCAAAATCATTTGTTCAGATATAAAAGTATTGGATGATCCCTGGTGAGACAGCTGATCAGGCTATCTCCATAGGATAACTCTATCTTGGCTATCCTATGAATACTTGTTCCCGAACTCAGAGACTAGCTAGGTCCCTGTCACGCTGGGATGGTGGTTATAATAGGGTGCGCAACCACTTCGCCTCTTACGCTAACTTCCAGGCCGTTACGGGCCTCCTGCGCACACTCATCCAATTATCTGATCATTTTTATCCAGTTTTCCAAATCACTTACCTATCTCTTGTCAAAACAATTATATCACAGAACACTTTCTAAAACATTTTCATTTTATTTAAAATTTAGAGATAGGTATTTCAGAAGTTACTTTTCCCCCAAAACACAAGTTAACAAACAATTTGAAACCCAGGGGATACGTAACTTAAATCGTTCTGTTCCACTACGAGAATAAAACAACAGTATCTTCATATATGCTGAACCGTAAAAGATTTGTTCAGGGGTACTTGCCTTGCAGAGCTTTACAAATAATATCGATTGACCTTGAGTCGACACGGATGCTCAGACTTTAATGTCTAACCACTAGATTACCCTGGATTCGACTCCAACACTCAGGTCTTTCGATCGGAATCTTACTGAGCTCGTCGACTGTCCACTAGGCTATCCAATGCCAACTCTTGGGCCTTCTGACTAGCACCTACAAAGTCGAAACACCCTAATTTAGACCTTCGATTATGCTTGACATATCCACGCTAACAATCTACCTAAACGTTAACAAAACCCGACTCGTAACTTATTCAATATTATAGTACACGTATCAGTTAGGGTTCACGTCTTCGAAAGTCGGTTCGGTGTTTGTTTTCTGAAAATAGGTATATTTATCCTTTTATGAAATTAGGGTTATCGATTTTCATAAAGTATTTCATCACAACACATAATCAGATTTCGTATAAGGTACGTTAATATAACCGATTGACGTTCCGATAGTCATTGGGTACGGCCTCGTATTCCCGTAATTTAATTTTCCGGAAATCGGGCAGCACCTCCTTTGATTATCGGCTAACCCGTCGAACGTCCCGACGTCAAATCAATCACAACTAATTCAAACCAACCACAATACAATTCCCAACCACCGATTCCGGTCAACATTGTCAAGTCGCAAATTCACAAACACCAATTAAATACACTTATTATTCGCTATTATCCTCATTTTTATGTCTTAACTCGCATTTTATAATTTTATTCGCAATTTGCAATTTAAATCATATTTTGTATTTTAAATTGTAGGACTCAGAAATATTCATCATAGTCCACCGTCGGCTCGCCGATGGCGATAAAATTTACGGGTACCCGATTATTTCGGGTTTCCAACATAAATTTCATCGATTATTCAAATTATTTTCCGCATAAAAAATATATTTTATATCACGAATGCTACTCGAGTAATTTCTGCAGAAAAATAATAATTAATTAAAAAAATCAATTCGAATTAGCCAAGACACAGCAGGGCAACGCAGGGTAACACATATACACGCAACAGGAACACGGGCGCGTGCATCACACGCACGTCGGCCACCACACCGGAAAACGCACGGCGGCGACCGGGAAGTAACAAAAAAACAAAAAAAAATGGCAACGATTCACCATAACACACAAGCACACACACAAAGCACCGTATATACATACGTATATATATAGCAGGAACCACAAACAAGCAAACTAAACGGAATAACAACCCATAACAGAGATGGGCCGGAGAAAGAAAAGAGGTGGCCGAAATCTGCAACAGGGAGGAGGAAAAGAGGAGGTAGCGAGAGGGAGGAAGAATGAGGGAGATTCGAGGGATTGAACAGGAGAGAGACATGAATTTTGGGGGAGAAAGGAAAACACAGTCGTGTTTATCTAATTTGCTAATCGTTTTTTATCCGAAATCTTTATAATTTAACGAAATTAGGTGCGATTAAAAATTCCTCAAAATAAATCCAAATTAGTGCTTAAATCTTATAAATATCCCGAAACCAATAAAATATAAATGCTTATAAATGTTTTTAAAGCATTTTTGACACATAACTCTGACCCGCGTTTAACGATTAAACGAACCAATGCACGGGTGAAACTAATCTCAAAAATTCCCAAAATAATTTTAAAATTCTCGGAATATTCCCAACTTAAATAAATGTAAGTTTCATAATTTTTAAAGAATTCTATAATTAAATACCGATTTTATAAAGAAATGAAATCAGAAAATTATACAGGACTAAATATTTGATGGAATATTGATTTCTAAATTTTATAAAATCCCAAAAATATTTATTGTAATTATAAAATCTTAAAAAAAAAATTAGAAAGAATCCCAGTATTTATGAAAATAAGAGTGCCCTAAAACCATTTTTATAAGTAATAACGAGGCAATACAGTTCAACAAACAATTATACAAATAATCCTTAAACACCAGCGATCTCACATAATTAATAACAAGATATTATCCAACTAACAGAACCCATACGCATATTTTATTTATTTAATTACCCAATAATTACACATTTAAATAATAAGAATATACGAGTCGTTATATCCTTGCCCCTTAAAAAGATTATGTCCTCAGAATCTGACTTAACTAAACAAGGGAGGATATTTGTCAAGCATATCTGACTCCAACTCCGAAGTAGACTCTTCTACTCGAGGACTTATTTAAAGCGTTCTCACTATAGACATGAACTCAATCCTAAGGATTCGCTCATAACGAGGATCTAGGTCGATCATTCCATGCAGAACAATTTGGACAAGAGCCCATTGGCTCCTACTCAACGATTTGGTTCGAATCAAGAACATATCGCTTTAACAATGACATGCAGAACACATTATAAATGTCTGCAACTGTAATGACAATGCTAACTCATGAGCACTTCATCTGTCTTCCTCGATACCTCTAACGGGTACATATATTTAGGGCTCAACTCGCCTCTTCTAACTAAGCCTAACCAATTTCTTTCAAGGTGAAATTTTATCAATACCCATGATCCTACTTTTATATCCATACTCTTTTGATGCAAATCTGTCTCCTTTCTTTGTCCATCCCAAGATGCGTCAAGGAATCTACATAAATATGTCCTTGGTGCGTTGAGTTTACTCAGGATCTAACAACTTTTCCACTCCCGCTTTCTTTCAATAGAGGGGAACTCACACTTATGCTCACACAGGGCTTCACAAGGTAGCATTCCCTACTAACATGATAATTATTAACATAGACAACTCAATCAATGGTAGGTGTTTACCATAGTTTGCTTTTAGATTCAAACTATATACTCTCAACATATCTTATATTGCCTGAATTGTCCTTTCACTTTGACCCTTCGACTACCAATGATAGGTGGTGCTCATTTTCAATTTAGTTTCCAAACATTCGAACACCTCTTACTTCTCTCCATCATCTAAGACTGGAATGTAATCTCATATCTTCACTTCTTCTCACCTTCAGATATTTGAACTTTACATTCCACTTTTTCCCTATTCATTTATTAAGTCCTTAGCGATTATAATCACATTCAATCCTTTCGTTCTATACAGGGCACCTGTTACTACATCGACTTTTCTTAAGTGATCTTTGATGAAACGATCGGTATCCTTTATTTATCTCAGCTACAATTCATTCTGGAAAATTTAGCGTATAGTTTCTTCCCTTCTAATCTTCATAGGGAAATCTTTGAGTGTTCTACATAGACTTTCTTAATCTTTAAATAGCTGAGGATGTTATCAATAAATACAATTCGCTTATCCAAGTACTCTTTATACACCATGTTCCTCAATTCCTTATAGACAACGGATACACTTGCTACTCCATATAATATCACCAGAACTTACAATGCTCATAACTCATTCTAATCGCCATCTCTGATACGTCCTCAGGTTGGATCTTAAGTCAATCCCCGAGAAATAACACACTCCTTGAATTAAGTCACCTAAATAATCAATTCTTAATATGGTTACTTATTCTTATTCGTCATTTTGTTAAACTCCCGGTAATCATTACATACTCTCATAATTTCCTCCTTCTTTTCAGCAACATCTCTGATTTAAACCAAGGGACTATATCTGGTATGCTCATTTTCTTGACTAATATCTTTTACATTTATCGGACTAATTATTTCGCCCCACTGGCCTTCAAAGAAATTCCAAGGTAATTATATGTTAGGTCATACACACTGTAGAAGGGGGTTGAATATAGTGTTTATCACAATCAAATCGAATATAAGAACACATAAAACAGATTTTATTTAACACAATAAACTCTGTTACAATATGGAATTGTCCTCTCTCAGTGATGAACAACTTATCACGAGAGCTGCTAGGGTTACAATAAATAATAACTTCGATTATGATAACACATATAGTGTAAACCCTATGTCTGTGTTTATATACTACACAGTTACAAGATAGTCTCTAATTGATATTGAATATAATTCTGTATCCTAAAATATATCAATTAGATATCTTCTTTTCCAAGTCTTCTATTTTCCATAAAAATCTTCTCCATGCATATCTCTTCTTTATTTAGTCTTGATCTTCTTTCCTTTCATTCATCCTTTCCTTAATTGTTCGTCCTCCCGCACTTAAGTTCTGATATCCATCTTCTGATAATTTGCTCCTTATAATTTAAGTACTGATATCCTTAAGGTCTGACTTCCAGAAAGTGCTGATTTCAGTAAGTACTGATATTTTCAGTTTGTTAAGATCTGAAAACTAAATATGAAACACATTAGACATGACATCTCAAATATATCTAACAATCTCCCCCAACTTGTAAATTAGCATAATATACAAGTTCAATATATATTTGATGATGTCAAAAACATTAAGTACAAATGCACATAAGAATTTGACTAAGAAACTAAAACTTACAGTACTTGTAGCTTTTACCATCCTTAAAGTCTAATATCAGCTTTAGCCCGTATGTTCTTCAGAATTTAGCAGTTGCAGTCCCTGACTTGGCTTTATTATGTGATCTCTTTAATATCAGGAGTTGTCCTGAGATAATTCTTCAAAAGACATCTCTCAGCATATGCAAGTTCATTCAACATCCTCCTTTTGGCTTCTTTTAGCTTAGTTGTATCTTCACTTATCTGAAAGATAGCAGCTCTGAGATCATTGATCTTTGCCTTTCTTATATCCTCATTAAGTCTGATATAATAGGCTTTGTCTGACTCTATGTTAAATTCAACAGCCCTATAACCCAGAAAGGTAGTAACAATCTTTGCAGTGTTAGGCTTCATTTCAACAATTTTTCCATCATGAGCTCTGTACTTAGGATAATATGAGTCGTCAGACTTTATCTTGTAAAGTTTCTTCTGTCTCTCAATATTAGACCTTAAGAATTTGGCATCATCATCTGTAGACTTGTTCTTTACTTGAAGCAAATATAGCACATGTTCCAATTATTCGTAGTACTTCAAGTTAATAGCATCCTGCCTAATCTGGAATACCCTCCCATCTATCATGAAATATAACATAACCTGTTCTTTCAGTGCAGAGTGGTAAACCATCTGTACAGACTACAATTGATCCAATCTTTCAGGAGTTGTGCCTATTCCTGGTTCAGACAGAGATGTAGGATCTAGAGTTGTGTTGCTTACTCTTCTTTCATCAGCATTTCCCAAACCAGTTTTAACTCTTGCCTCTTTTCCTAGAAACAATCTACTCTGAAAACCTCTTGATGTACTCTTCAGAGTTTGAACTGATTGTTTAGCTTGGGTGAATCCTGGTAGAGTAGTTGAAGGTTTAACATGAGCAATGTCAGAGGTTATTCCCTTATCTCCTGATATCAAGCTAACTTGAGTTGTGTCAGAGGTTGCTTGCTTCCTTGTAGCATCTGAATTTACTAACTCCTGACTTTGAAAAACTTGAGCTCTGTCAGAGGTTGTTTGAGAATCTTTCTTGTTCATCAAAATCAGATCAGTATCTTCATCAGCATCTATTTGTTCATCCATAGTTGGCATGTAAACCCTTACAGGTTCATCAACTTTACCTTTGCCCTTAAACTTTAGATCATACTCCACTTGTGATTTGGCTTTAGATGCCTCAACACTTGTTCTTTCTTTAATCACAATGCCTTTAGCCTGTGGAGGTTTCTTTGCTGTTGCAGAAGCTTTAGACTTAGATTGTGACTTATCAATTGCAGCTTTCAGTCTAGCTTCTTCTTCTTCCAGCATTTCAAGATCCATGAAAGTCGGGCCGGTCGGGTGTCTTCATTCAAGCGACGATATCCCTGGATTTTCTTTAAGAAACAGCTTCTTTGAGATTTCTTCATCAAGTTCTTTAGGATTGACTAGAACTTGTTTACCTGAGCTTGATTTCTTGCCAGCATCAGAAATTAGCCTTTGACTTGTAGTTCTGTCTTTCTGTAATGAAGAGCCTTTGCTTTTTCTTTGACCTCCACCTTTTCAGAGTTTCCACAGTTTCTCTGATCTTCATTTTCATCATCTTTTTCTTTCTGTGATTTAGTAGACTTGCATTTGGACTTAATTACTTTCTCCCCCTTTTTGGCATCATCAGGAAGAAGCAGGGAGACAACCAATTCCACAGAATTTTGAAGTTCATTAAGCTGAACTTGTTGAGCAGCTTGATTTTGTAAAAGATCAGAAATTTGAGCTTGCTGCTTGTCTTGAGACTTTTCAATATTTGCTAAATGGTCAAAGTTAGGCTTGAAAAACTTTTACTTCTCTACTTTGATATTCTCCGCATCCTCTTGCAATTTATTTTGAATTTTGTCCAGTTGGTCGTGAGTTGCTGAGTGTTGACCTTGAAGGTGCCTTGTACTCAGTGCTGTAACTCTAAGATGTGTCTTGAAATCATCATTGGCAAACATCTCACCAGCCTTTGTCAGATGTTCAGAAAGAACAGCTGCATTAGGGACAAATTCAACATTATTCCAGACTTTGATCCACTCTTTCCCTCTTTGAGTCTCACTCCAAGGAACTGGAGGAGCCCTTTCTACAAACTTCTCGATAAAAGCAACCTTAGCAGCTGGTGGTATAGGAGCATGTCCAGAAGGACCAGCTGCATCAGCATCTACATTAACATCAGCTTCATCAGAGTTTGCAGCAGGCAGTGCAACAGAAGTGGCAGAATCTTCACTATCATCATCTTCTGATAAAATGACTGTATGAGAAGCAATTGGAGATCCATCTCCATGATCATCAGAATTTAGCACTGAAGTGGCTGGAGGAGTGTGCTGAGAAAGTTGTGTAGTTGGTGGAGCTTCCAGATACAAAACCTGAGGCACTTCCAAGTTATGGATGTCAATTTCATCACTTGGCCCCTGGTTATCAGCATGTACTGGAGATACTGGAGGTGTGGGAATATGAGTTGTTTCTGGCTCATGAAGTGGAGAGTGATGAGTTGCATGAAGGTCTAGATCAGCATTTAGAGAATTGTGAGCTTCAACAGGGTCTTGTGAGATCAGAGATTCCTGACCCCCTTCCTTAGCTGCTGCTTTGATTCCTTTACCAGAATCTGCAGGCCTTTTTGCTAATGTTTTAAATCTTTTTGCTTTTGAAGAGAATGTAGGAGCTACATCATCAGAATTAATTGTTCTAGGCCTTTTCAGGGACCTAGAACTCTCAGTCTCTGTATCTTTCTGAGAAGAGATTTTCTCAGCTGCAGGAACAACAGGTTCTGTAGGTTGAACATGTGCCTCATCATCTGATTCATCTCTCAAGATGATCCTCCTTCTTTTCTGCTGTGAAACTTTCTTAGATCTTGATGTTGTTGCTCTAGTAGAAGAAAGCTGCACTGTAGTATGTGCTGATGGATAATGAGCATATTCTGATGTTTGTGTTTGAGGAGGGATAAGAGTAGGTTCTGATGGTTGTGGTTGAGGTTGTGGTTGATGTTGTGGTTGTGGTACATCAGGATAAATTACAGAGTATTTGGCAACATCACCATTTACCAGGGTTTGTTTGACAACTAAGGGAATTCTAAGAGGTCACAAAATTGTGTTTTTGTTATCAGTATTTATTAAATCAGTAAAAGCCCTTTTGGCTAGCTTAAAGGATTCTAACAGGTCACTGGCTAAGATAGGTTCATCTTTTGTACAGTGAATATAAATTAAATGACAGAATCTAGCAAAATAGATAATATTCCTATCCTCTTTCATTCTATCACAAATAAAGCATAACACAGTTCTAGAAAAATCAAAATGAGACTGATGGAGAAGAGCATACCCAATTTGTTAAGACAAGATTGGAATGGCATCAAAATTGGTACATTTGTTACCAAATGCCTTTGTGATGCAGTCAAAGAAAAAACTCCATTATCGGCGCATGTGTGCACGTTTGAGTTGACCCATTTTTGCTACACTGTATTCATAGCCCAAATCAACCATCATTTCCTGAAGCAGTGGTTCCTCAACAGCAGCACTAAATTGAACATTTTCTAGTAAATGGAGAGCCCTGCGAACCACTGTCGGAGTAACAACATAATCCTCCTCTTTTGTTGTAAAGACAATACTAGGAGATCCACGCTTACCACCATCATCATAAACCTCTGTTCTCCAGAATGTCAGCACTTGTGATCCAGAAAAACTTGATGGTTGAGTCAAAGCGTATCCGATTTCACTATTAGCTAAGAAGTCCTGAACAAAGTGAAGTTCTGACGGAGCTTCTTGCGTGGAAAGAATGGCAGCATATTTACTAGGAACAAACTTTGCTCCATTGAAAATAATATCTTTAGGTGCCATTGAGAAATCAGTGAAAAATTTGAGTGTCTGAAAGGTGTTCGAGAAAATGCCTGTGTGATAAATCGTCAGAAAATAGTGAGAGTATAAGAGTAAAAAGAGAGAGATAGAGTATAAAAGTGAATAAAAGATTTTACAATCTTTTCTCTCTTTTACTTATACATGGTAAAAGATAACTGTTGAGACGAATATGAAAGGTCTTTGGACACCTGTCAGGCATGCAGCAGTAAAAAATAATTAATGGGCACGGGTAATCCCATTAATCAAGTAATCCCATTTAATGTCCTACTAACCAAGTAATCCCATTAATCAAGTAATCCCATTTAAACAATTATTCTGATAAAATAATCCCATTTAAGAATAACCAAAAATAAACCAAGCAAATAAACACTACCACGTGAGCAGCACAACTTGATTATTATCAGAATGTAAAGGGTAATCAGAATATGAAACGACTCAGAGGTAAAATCTTGCAATAAAGTAAATTTTCATTAATATATCAAACGAATACATTTCATGAAACTTAAATTACATGCAAAAAATTACAAGATTGCCCTAGTCTAGAATCCCTAACATCAACAGCCTTAGTCCTAGTCTAAAAGACTGACAAAGCTGACAATGAAGAGAAACAGGAGGATAGCAATTAATTCTTCTTCCTATCTTCAATAAAAAGAATAGCAAGACGAATGATTCTCTCCTGCTGACGAAGAGAACGGAGATGAAGATCTCTTTGAACAGTCAACAAATCATTTTAAATGATTTCTGGAAATTGAATCCAAAGATTAGAAGGAATGTTGTTGATAGGATAACGAGTTAGAACTCCATTGTTCCAAATAGTCACCTTGTCTGAGCCATAGAAGTAAAACCAACCAAACTGAGTCATTGTTTGAGAGAAGAAAGAATTGGTTTTTTTTACTGAAGGATTATCGGTCAGTTATAAAGACAAGGGAAGACCAAGTGTAATAATCCCAAAAGTTTTTGAACTTTTTGTAACCCTTATGAATGGTAATTTTGCTGATTATGCTGAATATGAAAACTTTTCATGCCTCACTTTGTAAAGGTTCTTTTATTGTTATTCTGAGATCTTATTATTACTCTATATGGTATATAAGTGTATGTAAAGATCGTCAGAATCCAAATTCGAACACTTTGATTTTTCCCGAAAATCCACCAGATACCGAAAGAATTGAGTATAAGGTAACAGGATAAAAAGGATTTAAATTCAAGGATTATAAGAGGGGATCATAAAAGGAATATAATGTACTGAGAAAGGTTAAGGGAACCCAAGTAATAAGATCCCGGGTATGATCCCTCAAACGATAAACGAGAACGAAAATTAAGCGAACCGTATAACAGATCAGCGATAATTAGCCAAGTAATTAGGATTTAATCAAAGAGGTTAATGACGATGATGTCATCACACCAACAAGAAGAAGACAAGTGTGGGAAGATGACATAAGTGGATGACATAAGCATGACCAAATGGGAAGGATTTGTTGGTTGATTATAAGCCACACAATTTTTACCATGGTAACAATTTAATTAAACAAAAAAAGGAAGCAACCAAGCAAACACATTCATTTCTTCCCCCCCATCTCCTTGCTCACGGTTTTTTGAAGAAAAACAAGAAGAAAAATTTCCAAACCCAAGCTCCACTCAATCATAATTCAAGAGGTTTGTTTCCTTGGATTCTATATTTCATAACTAAGAAGAGCAAGTAGTTTGAGTGCTTGAATCCAAGGTTTGCTAGCTCAAATAAATCATTTTAGTTTAGGGTGAAAAGTAACTTTCAAGAACAAATTTTTGATTCTTGATTTTATTTGTAAGGTCAAGGTAGCTTAAGCATAGATTAAGGCTTCCATGGGCATTCCAAGGATCTTTCATGGATTAAAAGCTTCAACGAAGGTATAAAACTTCAAACCCTAGTTTTACTTTGAATATTTAGGAGTGGTTTTGATTAATATAGTTCATGAGAAGCATGATGCTTGTGTGTTTAAAGTTTGGTTGGGTTTGTAGTGATTGGATTTTAATTGAGGTGTTGATGATTGTTAATGGAGGAGTAGTAGTTTAAATGTTTAAGTATGAATTGAACCTTGTTTGATTTAGTAGTTTGGTTGAATTTGAAGATAGTATGATATTGGATTAAATTGAGATTCTTGGGCTTATTATGACTGAAATCAGTAGCATTGATGTGTATCTTGAATTGTTGTTGATTGATAGTTGGATTGATATGATTTGGAATGGTAAAATTTGGGAAATCGCGTAAACATAGCCGTCGTAATGTCCGATTTACCTTAGACTGTTTTGTTCTTACCTTCAGGACCCGTGAACTCACTGTTAGATTCTGAACATTGCCATGTTTAGATATTTCATGTTACGAGCTTCGTTTTGATATGTGGTTCGCTTGAATCCGATGTACGGTTTAGGAGAAACGACCGTTTTAAGTAACGGCATTTCACGAACGAACCATTACCCCTCGCCTTATTTTAAAACCTTGGTTAAGGCCCTTAAATGACTAATTGGAGTATGAAACAATTATGTAAAGTGTATTAGGCAGTTGGTAGGGTACTTGAAAGGAATATGTCCTAAGTCCAATCATGTATGAGGATTTAGGAATAACTTTTATGTAATTTGTTTTGATTTCATTGATATTAATAAAAGACTTGTTTTGTTTTTATTACGGGCTTTATCTATTTAAGTGTTTAAATAAGATATACCATAGTTTAGAGTAAAGCTTTTTATGGATTATGATGAGATCATAATAGTGAGACCTAAAAAGATGATAACTCTAAACTTAAATAGTTCCTGGTCGTAGGATTACTAACTGGTAATTAATAATCCGCAAAGATCGGTACATACTATACTTGCTTCATTATGAAGGATGTCTGTTCTCATGGACATTTGTGTGGTGACACTATAGCTAGTATGTAGGTGCTTAGTATAGAATAAGTTCACTGCACATGACTCGCCCAGCTGAACAACTGATGGAGTTCACTCACGTGTCAGCAGTTGTTCGCTTAGTGATAGTTGTACAAGTATCCTTAGACTTGAGGTCATCATAGTCATCTTGTGTACACTGAACTATGTTTTAGTTTAGTTCTTAGTCTCCAGGGACAATTATTAGGGCTCTTCTGGGTATAGGAATTTGTACACGAAGATAGTGTATGATCAATAAAGGATCTACCCCTTCCAGTGAAGGAAGCGAATGTTCAAGGCTGATCCACTTATGCTAGTTCAGAAATCTCTGGCCAGAGTGAATGAAATTAGAAAGGAGTTTCTAATTTGCATAGAACTACGCATAGTAAATGGTAAGCAAGTGATTGAATTAGATAGGCTTGACACGAGATCCATGCCTTGTATTTAATCGGAACATTGTAGGGTAGAAGGAGTTTATTGTACGGTAACTATTCACTGACAGGTTCTTGGTATTCTAAGCAGTGAATTCATATTATCCGGATAGTCGCGATATGTTGAGAAGCATCACTCACGATGTAGAATAAATATGATTAACTAATTAATCATATTTAATAAATTAGAGAATTTATATAAATAATGATAAAATAGTTTTATTTATTTCTACTACCGGCTTAATATTGAACCTACAAGGTCACACCATAAAAAGAGAATGATTTAATGGTGGAGGAATTAATTAATAATGGCAAATAATTATTTATTTATGAAATAAATAATTAATTGGCAAATTTAATAATTGATTAAATGAGATTTAATTGATTATAAATTAATTAAGAAAAGTTCTTAATATTATTAATTAAGGATTTAATTTTTGGAAATTAAATCAAGAGAGAGAATTATTTCTAAAGTGTTTAGAAAAAGGATTAATAATTAAAAGGTGTTTTAATTATTAATGAGAATAATAAATGGGATAATAATAATATTATTTATGGGAAAATTTCAGCTAAAAATTTTGCTTATAAATACACTATTATAGACCCTATTTTTATTCTAACCCATATCGAACCCGAAAACCCAAAAAGTTTGGAAAACCCAATTCTCTCCACCTTCTTCCTCCTCCTTAACATCGTTTTCTTGGTGGATACCGGTGGAGTGCTTCACACTTGAGGAGCAACTTCTAAGGATCTCTGATCGTTGTCTATGAATTATTTTAAAAGGTTAGATTCGATCCCTCGAATTTTTATTCACGATTTATATGCTTTTATTTGGATTTTGTATGTGTAAAAGTGTTTTACCATGACCCCGCTGCGTTTAAAATCCAACAATGGTATCAGAGCGTAGGTTGTATGCATATAGATCTGTGGTAAAAATTTCAGAATTTTATGTGCTTGTATGAATTAATTATGATTTTTACAAGTTATATTATGGATTAATTTTGTCTGATGAGAAATCGTTTCTCAGAATAATTTTGAATGTTGATCTGGGTTCTACAAGTGTTGTAGATCGTCTGGGTATTTTTTTTCATAATTTTAGGATGTATAGATTTTTTATTATGAATTTTTGAAGTTATTACAATTAAATTCATAATTAAATAATTATATATATATATATGTATTGTATGTATATATATATGTACTGCATCTGCAAGTGCTTCAGTTGCTGTCTGTTGTGCTGCTGTGCACGGAAGTAGAAACATATCTGTCATGCACGCTATTCGAGAGGAGGAAAAGGACTGCGGCGGCTAAAAAAATAAAAAAAAATATATAGGGGTGTAACGCATTCCGGGAATGCGTTACACACCTGTGGCGCATTCACGGAATGCGTTACACCCTTTAATGGCTTAAAAGGGGTGTAACGCATCACCGGAATGCGTTACAGGGCTTGTAACGCGTTCCTGTAATGCGTTACAGTCCTCTATTGATTTTAAAATTGATTTTCTGGGAGTTTCGTAACTCCGTTTTGGGCGTGCAATATACCGTTGGATTCGTTTTTCTGAGACGGATCTAATGGAGTGATCAATTTTAGTTTATATAAAATATTTGAACTGTTTATATTTCCATGAGGTGTTTTAAAGCTGTTTTTGACTGTTTTAGTTGCTTTTAAATGCTTCATGTGATACATAGAGATGTATAATGCTTAGACTAATGTGCTAGATGATGTAACATGCCTACCTTGATGTTTATTCATGTTGATATATGTGATATATGCTTATTCTATCATGCGATGATAGATTCAGGTGAACTTAAATAAATATAAGGCGTTTGTTAGACAACCTAGTATAGTGAAATTGTTTCATAACCTTAATAACAATATTATGAATACAATCATGAGATTCTTGTGTTTATGAAACACGTAATTGAATATGAATTTTTGATATGAGAGAAAGGATGATTCTGTCAACAACAGATTTTTATCTGTAAGAAAGGGTTATTAAGTGACGCCTCTTGACAATGCTCCACCCGATCTGGGAATCATCTGATTATTGATTATTGATTTGAAATATTTAATTTAAAAGGAAGAATCTCTTTATAATATGATTATGATTGTAACGTAATATAATCCCTCTAAAATTAAATAATATCAAGTAATAATTGGCCAATGACACAACGGGCTTGTGTCGGTCATAGCCTTCCAACATGGTAGAAAGTAGTTCTTATTTTTGAATCATTGTCGTTTCGTGCCACAGCCGAGGGCTTTGATTTTGAAATAAGAAATACTTGTCTATTACATAGAGATGTGTACATTGAATAAGAATCTAAAGGTCGTTACGTGCCACAGCCGTGGGCCTTTGGGGACTGATTCAATTGTACGGAATGTTGGGTTTAGACTTGACTTCGAATATTGAGTTTGTCGTGCCACAGCCGTGACTCAATTATTCAAGAGGCTAAAGTTTGATTAGGGAATAACATAAGATGTAATTGACAAGAGTTGTCTGCCTATTGAACATTACATGGCATTTCGTGCCACAGCCGGGGTTGTGTGATGGAATGTAGGATCCCTATTCCCACTAGCATTATGAATGCTTAATTTTTTCACGTAGAGGGTTGAATAAATTAGATAAACTAGTGGGAGCCACTTATGAATAAAGACCCGATTTATATAGTGTTTTAAAATGAAATCGAATATTTGCTAAGTGTTGTTATGTGTTTATCATTTACAGATTTACAATATACATTATGACTTCTGCATTATCACTCAGGAGCATACTAGATGCTCATAAATTGACTGGTCCTAATTATGCTGACTGGCTTCGAAACTTGAGAATTGTTCTCATGATTGAGAAGCTGGAATACGTGATTGACTCACCTAAGCCTACTGAACCTGCTAGCGATGCGCATAATGATGAACATGTTGTGTATCGTAAGTGGATAGATGATGCAAATGTTGCTCAATGCATCATGCTAGCTTCCATGAACATTGAGCTACAGAAGCAACATGAGCATATGGATGCTCACACTATCCTCATGCATCTACAAGAGTTGTATGATGTGGCAGGGAGGACAACTCGATATGAGATATCGAAGGAGCTGTTCGGTTGTAGGATGTCTGAGGGATCATCTGTGAATGACCATGTACTTAAGATGATCAATTTGATTGAACGTCTTGGATAACTTGGTTTTGCCATGGATGGGGAGCTGAGCCAAGACTTGGTCTTGCAATCGCTTCCGAGTTCGTTCTCGCAGTTTGTTGTGAACTTTCACATGAATAAGTTGGATGTCAGCCTGCCTGAACTCCACAACATGTTGAAGACTGCGGAATCGAATTTTTCCCCTAAGAAGAGTTCTGTTCTTCTAATTGGTGAAGGTTCCAATCCTAAGAAAAGGAAGAGGAACTCTTCCAAGAAGAAGAAAGTAGGTGAGAAAATGCCGGTTCCACCAAAAGCTGAAGACCCCAAGAGCAAAGTTGTTTGCTTTCACTGTAATAAGGTGGGGCACTGGAAGAGGAACTGCAAGGTTTACCTTGCAGAATTGAAGAAGAAGGGTAGTGAGACTACCGCTTCTGATTCAGGTATGTTCATGATAGAAGTGAATATGTCATTTCTACTTGGGTATTTGATACCGCCTGTGGTTCTCAAATCTGCAATTGTTGCAGGGACCAAGGAGAAGTAGGACTCTTGAGGAAGAGGAGGTGATTCTACTGATGGAAATGGAGCAAGAGTTGCTGCTGAAGATGTAGAATCATTTCATTTACATAGGCCTACGGGGAAGACTATTGTTTGAAATAATTTTTATTTTGTTCCCTCGATTGTGAGGAATATTATTCCCATGTTAGACTTGGCTGAATTTTCATTTATTATTGAGAATAATGAATGTTCTATTCTTAGAGATAATATTCTTTATGGACGTGGTACTTTAAATAATAGTCTGTATAAATGTGACATAATTTACTTCAGATTGAAAAAACTAATAAAAGAAAAGGGATGATGAAAATCTCACTTTATAGTGGCACTGCAGTCTCCATTTAGTGGAAATGGAGAGAGGGCTGCAAATTTGCTAGGAATGGTATACACAGATGTATGTGGACCAATGTCTAAGCAAGCCATGGGTGGATTTTCATACTTCATTACTTTCATAGATGATAGATCTAGATTCGGATATGTGTTTGATGAAACACAAGTCTGAGGCCTTTGAAAAGTTCAAAGAATATAAGTATGAAGTGGAGAAACAAACCAAACATAGTATTATAACTCTTCGATCAGATCGAGGTGGTGAATACTTTAATGGAGTGTTTCTAGATTATCTCAAAGTAAATGGTATAGTCTCCCAGTGGACTCCTCCAGATTGGTATCTGAAAGGAGAAATCGAACTTTGTTAGACATAGTTCGGTCCATGATGAGCTATGCAAATCTTCCAGTATTCCTATGGGGTTATGCATTGGAAACCTCATCATATTTACTGAATAAGGTGCCTTCCAAAATCTGTTCCTCAAACTTCGTATGAGATATGGAAAGAAAGGAAACCGAGTCTTAAATACGTTAAGATTTGGGGATGTCCAGCTTATGTCAAGAAAGTTGACCCAGATAAGCTGGAATATCGATCCGGAAAATGTAGTTTTGTGGGATATCCTAAAGAGACTTTAGGGTATAACGTTTGCACCGATCATCGGGTGTTTGTCTCCAGACATGCTACCTTCTTGGAAAAGGAGTTTATCCTTGAAGGAAACAGTGGGAGCAAAATTGAAATTGATGAAGTTCAAGAAGCACAAACTACTACGGATCAAGTGGAAACACCTGTTCTGACTGAACAACCTTTTGTGGAACAGCCCATTCATAGATCAGGGAGAGTGTCTCGCCAACCTGAGAGGTAATATGGCCTTGTCATTGAGAATGACAATGAGTTGTCGATCATTAATAATGACGACCCTGTGACCTATAATGAGGCTATGAGTAGTGTTGACTCAGAGAAATGGCATAGTGCCATGAAATCCGGAATGGAATCTATGTATACGGTATACGAAAGAATGATTAGAGCAGATGGCCAGGTGGAGACCTTTAAGGCCAGGCTTGTGGCAAAAGGATTCAAACAAAGGCAATGGATTGACTTTGATGAAACCTTTTACCTATAGCCCTGTTATAATAAGTTCGGATTTTGCTTGCGATTGCTGCTTACTACGACTATGAGATCTGGTAAATAGCCAGATGGTTTTATTTCCAAGAGAAATGAAAACCTAGTGTGTAAGATACTGCGAACCAAATATGGTTTAAAGCAAGCTTCTCGAAAGATGGAACATTCGTTTTGATGAGACAATCAAAGAGTTTGATTTTATCAAAAACAAAGATGAACCATGCGTCTACAAAAGGGTTAGTGGGAGTGCGGTAACATTTCTTGTATTGTATTGAATTAGAGTTGACACACATAACAAACTAGCAGACCCACTCACAAAGCTACTTTATGAAAGTCACTTTGATCGTCATAATGACAGGATGGGTATTAGATACCAGAGTGATTGGCTTTAGTACAAGTGGGAGATTGAAAGGAATATGTCCTAAGTCCAATCATGTATGAGGATTTAGGAATAACTTTTATGTAATCTGTTTTGATTTCATTGATATTAATAAAAGACTTGTTTTGTTTTTATTACCGGCTTTATCTATTTAAGTGTTTAAATAAGATATACCATAGTTTAGAGTAAAGCTTTTTATGGATTATGATGAGATCATAATAGTGAGACCTAAAAAGATGATAACTCTAAACTTAAATAGTTCCTGGTCGTAGGATTACTAACTGGTAATTAATAATCCGCAAAGATCGGTACATACTATGCTTGCTTCATTATGAAGGATGTCTGTTCTCATGGACATTTGTGTGGTGACACTATAGCTAGTATGTAGGTGCTTATTATAGAATAAGTTCACTGAATATGACTCGCCCAGCTGAACAACTGATGGAGTTCACTCACGTGTCAGCAGTTGTTCGCTTAGTGATAGTTGTACAAGTATCCTTAGACTTGAGGTCATCATAGTCATCTTGTGTACACTGGACTATGCTTTAGTTTAGTTCTTAGTCTCCAGGGACAATTATTAGGGCTCTTCTGGGTATAGGAATTTGTACACGAAGATAGTGTATAATCAATAAAGGATCTACCCCTTCCAGTGAAGGAAGCGAATGTTCAAGGCTGATCCACTTATGCTAGTTCAGGAATCTCTGGCCAGAGTGAATGAAATTAGAAAGGAGTTTCTAATTTGCATAGAACTACGCATAGTAAATGGTAAGCAAGTGATTGAATTAGATAGGCTTGACACGAGATCCATGCCTTGTATTTAATCGGAACATTGTAGGGTAGAAGGAGTTTATTGTACGGTAACTATTCACTGACAGGTTCTTGGTATTCTAAGCAGTGAATTCATATTATCCGGATAGTCGCGATATGTTGAGAAGCATCACTCACGATGTAGAATAAATGTGATTAATTAATTAATCATATTTAATAAATTAGAGAATTTATATAAATAATGATAAAATAGTTTTATTATTATTTATTTCTACTACCGGCTTAATATTGAACCTACAGGGTCACACCATAAAAAGAGAATGATTTAATGGTGGAGGAATTAATTAATAATGGCTAATAATTATTTATTTATGAAATAAATAATTAATTGGCAAATTTAATAATTGATTAAATGAGATTTAATTGATTATAAATTAATTAAGAAAAGTTCTTAATATTATTAATTAAGGATTTAATTTTTGGAAATTAAATCAAGAAAGAGAATTATTTCTAAAGTGTTTAGAAAAAGGATTAATAATTAAAAGGTATTTTAATTATTAATGAGAATAATAAATGGGATAATAATAATATTATTTATGGGAAAATTTCAGCTGAAAATTTTGCCTATAAATACACTATTATAGACCCTATTTTTATTCTAACCCACATCGAACCCGAAAACCCAAAAAGTTTGGAAAACCCAATTCTCTCCACCTTCTTCCTCCTCCTTAACATCGTTTTCTTGGTGGATACCGGTGGAGTGCTTCACACTTGAGGAGCAACTGCTAAGGATCTCTGATCGTTGTCATCGAATTATTTTAAAAGGTTAGATTCGATCCCTCGAATTTTTATTCATGATTTATATGCTTTTATTTGGATTTTGTATGTGTAAAAGTGTTTTACCATGACCCCGCTGCGTTTAAAATCCAACTGTACTCGCGAAAGAATCGCCTTAAAATTCTTAATGGTTAATTTATTAAAAATGGTGGAGGCGAGGGTACTCGAATGACTTATGTGATTCGTTAAGCGTAGAAGTTACCATAAGCGAACGTTAGCGTTCAATTGGTTAAAGTCTAGTTTCTTAACCGACCGGGGTTTAATTCCGACTTATGTTGTTGTTCATAGGTTATCGGACCCACTATAAGCTTAAGTCTATCCGGGAACAGTCAGGCAAGTTTTCTACCTGTTGTAATGTTGTTGTGATGTATATATGTATATGCATTATCTTGTGATAGATGCATGATGGTTAATTAGCAAATCTTGCGATATATTGGAGCATGCTGATATGGTTTATATGCATATCTGTTTCATAATCTTGATATCTATCTTTTGATTCCAATGCTTATAAGTTGCATAATACATATGCTAGAGATAAGCAGTAGTTGCGTATACCCTTAGTATAGGGGACCCAAAGGTGAACATTTTTCTAAACCGGAAGTCGATGTTCCTGAGTATAATATATATATATATATATATATATATATATATATATATATATATATATATATATATGAATAGTTTTCAAAACCATTAATCGAATAAGGTTTATTCGGTAACTTTATTTTAATTAATGAATATTAGTTTGAATATTCATTCGAGGACTTATGACTCCATTTATTTTATTTAATGAATATTATTTTGAATATTCATTCGAGGACTTATGACTCCACTTATTTTATTAAATAATATTCTTTATTTTATTAAAGAATAACGTTCGGGAAGTAAGTTCATCTATTTGAGTCGGCATAAGCAACATGGGCTCAGCGGGCGTCCATGAAAGTGTAAGTGGCTCAGTGGGAGTCCATCAAATGCGTAATTGGCTGAGTGGCAGTCCAGCATAAGGTCCTATTGCGGCCAGGGTGATGACCAGTGGGGAATTCGTCCATCTACTAGTAGAAAAGGTTACTTATTGGTATCTTTTCCTGATCAGCAAGATATCAGGTTTATGCCAAGGTTTTCTCCTTTCAAAATTCATTGGATATTAAAACCTTGTTTATAATTTTCATAACAGAGGTTTTCAAGGAGTGTATGAAATGTATATATATATAGGTGTATATATATCGGGACTTAATGAAGTATCTCGTAACTTCATTATTTATAACGATATTTCAAAGATTGAATCTATTCAAATCTTATCTTGTAGTCTCATCTATGTGATGAACTTTTGAAACGGATTATACCTTGAACGGTGGTAGTTCAAGTAGTATTCGGAAAAGATATAAGTATATTGGAGTATCTCGTAACTTCACCTTTTCAACTTATATCTAGTAAATGATTATCTTATGCATGACAAAGATTTTCAGAAAAAAACGTTGAGACAAGGTTAGATATATGAGATCACCTTGCAACGATATTTTTATACAGTTATAAACTGGAACTCTGTGTATATTATGCATGGAAGAGCATTTCAAAGATTTTGAAAAGTATATATACTTATATACTGAATATTTTGCGACTTGGTCGCGTTAAGATATCAAACTTGGTTCATTTCTTCTTGACCAAGACTTTCATGAGTACTATGAGAATGCTCATATATTGTTAATTAGTATACATATTATTTCGGTGGGCTTGTTGCTCACCCTTGCTTTCTTATTTCATCACACAACAATAGATAGACAAGATGAACATGATCAAGCTCCCAATTCGCGAGCGGATAGGAAACGTTCCGCAGTTTCCTGTAGGCGTTGATGCCGTTGTAGCTGAGGTAGGATCTACCAATAGGCTAGGCTTTCAACTTTTGATGTACCAGACTTATATATATTTATGAATTGTAATAATGGCAAGGAATATGTAAATTATTCAGAAACCCTTTTTAAGGTGAAATGGTTTATAATTGTGGAATAAAATGACTTGTGTTATTTTTGGTATTCATCTATGAGACTATAAATTGTGGTGTGTGTGTGTATATTGTGGGGTCACAGTACGCAGTAGTTGGTTGACTGTTAAGATTAAGTATTGATAAGGGAAATGGAACTCGTGACAACCCGAATCCCCAACCCCGGATTTGGGGGTGTTACAGAAATGGTATCAGAGCTAAGCGTTATAAACCTCAGAGATGATATGACATTAAAATAATAAGTTCACTAAGATAATAAGAACTCTTGCCAAGTTCATAGTTGGACTACCTAACGTAGTACTGACAGTTAAAACCCTTATAGGAACCCTTATAAATAACGTGATTGAAGCGTAGTTCGTTATCGTATATGGTAGCGGGACTCCGAACCCTGAGGTTGAGGAGCAACAACGCGATGATGTTTTATTACTTATTGGAGATCAGATTGTGGATCCGATAGAGCGTCCTAACGCGGGACCAGATGATGTTGATATTGAGGATGTAGCAGTTGAGGATGTTGTCCCAGAAGGGATTGTTACTGCGAAAGATCTCGTGGAGGATCCTAATAAGACTGAAGAGATGGTCGCTGAGGAATTGATAACCATGGTTAGAGCGACTACTAGAAGTAGGATTGGCCGGTCACTACCGGAGGTTCGTTCAAGTTTGTAAAGATAGTAGCCCCTTTAACACGGCTTACTCGTAAGACTGAGAAGTTCGAATGGACAGAGAAATGCGAGAACAACTTTTAAGAACTGAAGCAAAGGTTGGTGACGGCCCATATGATAGCGTTGCCGGATGGAAAAGGAGATTTTGTGATGTGTAGTGACACTTCGCATAAGGAATTAGGGTGCTTCTTATACAGCACAACAAGGTAATCGCGTACGCGTCAAGACAATTAAGGGAATATAAAATTCGATATCCCCACCCATGAGCTTGGGCTCGTGGTAATAGTTTTGCCCTAAAGATTGGAGGCACTACTTGTATGGAGAGAAGTGCGAGATTTACATAAGCCATAAGTGCTCTAGTGCATTTTCACGCAGAAAGAGCTCAACATGCGCCAGAGGAGGTGGTTAGAGCTAATCAAGAATTACGATTAAGAGATTCTTTATCATCCAGGGAAAGCCAAAATGGTTGCTAATGCCCTTACTATAAAAGAGAGACTCAAGATGAAAATGTCTTTGGGAGAGTTGATAAGAGATTTTGAAAAAAAAATGGAAATAGAAGTGAAGGTAACTGGAACCAGTACTGAAAAGCTATTTGAGATTGTAATGCATCTCGAATTATTGGAAAAGATCATATGGTGCCAAAAAATGATGAATGAAGGCAGAAAGCCAATGACTGGAGAAGAGATTAATACTGAGAAAGATGATAAGGGAATAATGAGGTATTCCTACAGAATTTGGGTTCCAAATGTTCAAGGGCTTAAGGACGAGATCTTAGATGAAAGCCATAGTTCAAGGAATAAGATTTAGGGCAAACCCTGAATGTGATAGTCAGGGAGGTCGCCATCAAGAAAGAAAGAACCCATAATATAATGAAATGAAAAACAAGGATTTTAACGAATAAGATAACCCTGATTACGGGAGAAGGATGAAACATTTCATACTGAGAAAACAGAAGTCGAGCAAGATAAGGAGACCCGAGACGGTGCTCCTATACGGCAATTCATGGACCTGTCTAAAAAAGAACTTAGACTATTATCCCCAACTACCACCCTGAGGAGACAGTGCGGTGGGAAATTCTTTCAGGACCTTTAAGTCGCTAAGCTCTCAGAGTTCCAAGGAACAAGCGAACCCAGTAGAGGCGAGAGCCTGGCTAAAGGAAATATAGGAATCATTTGAGATTCTAAATGATGGACGAATCACAAAAGACTACTTTTGTCACTTACCCTCCTAAGATAGAGGCCACCCGCTGGTGAAAGACCAAGAAAGGCACGGAGCCAGAGGTTAGAATAAACTGATTAAAGTTCAGTCAATTGTTTTCGGGAAAGTAATTCCCAAGGTTATGGAGATAGTGTAAAAGCTTTAGAGCCAGAACAAAGGCGGACGAGTATGATGAATTATAAAGCTAAGTTGTAAAAGTTGTCAAGATTTGTTCTGATGACAAGAATCCCAGAACGACGTGATGTTTGAAGTCAATGAGTAGTGGGTTCATGAAATGATTGTAATAGAAAAGAAAATAAAAAGAAACTGAAGTGGAAAGGAAAATAAAGACAATAGAGTTTGAGGAATGATAAGGGAGTTGGGTATGAGGAAACCCTAAAGACTCGTAGCAATAGAAATAGAAAAATATGTATTCGTCAGGATGAGGGTGATTCACCATAAGTTAAAGTTGATGGTTGAAGGCATAAGAGATACATATATTTTATCCCCTGTAAGTTGGGAGGATTCGAGGAAACTTTGAGATAGTTCGAAGGATAAATAATGAGACGCGGATAGACTGAGGAGACAAGAAAGTAAGAAATTAGGAAAATTGGATGAAGGAAGTGACCTTCAAGAATGTGAAATGTAAGTAACGCATGTCAATTGATACCCAAAAAGGGAGACACCAAGTATAAAAGATATCTCAACATTGAGATGACTGTTGAGATAAACAACAAAAGTAAATGAGGATTTAGTAAAAAGAAGTTCACGTTGAACACGACCAATATCTTCCAGAACATCCCTGTCATCATTACCAAATCAGGCAAGAAAAGTGGATAACCGTTGTTATCTTTTGGAGGCCATATGGATTGACCTTATTTTAGATAAGGATATTATTATGAAATTAGGCATAGACTATCGAGGTGAGAATGATTCAAAAAGATAATCTATCAAGGATATATGACTTGATTTATCCATGGAAGAGTGTAAGTATCTTTTAAAGGTCAAATTAAGGATAAAACCCCGATAACTTGAGATGAACCCTAGGGGAATGTATAAAGGTTGGCATTTCACCCTTAGTAGGGACATTATGAGTTGGGTAGTTCGGAATGAAGGACTAAGGCAACAACAACCTTTAAAGATCAGTGGAGAAAGTTTTCAGAACTATATAGACAATGATTCTGGTATTGGTAAATGGTATCTTGATATGCCATGTACCTAGGGTGTACCTAATGAAGGATTTAAGGATAACCTTAGAGGTTTTACAAGGAGAAAGGTAGTATTCAAAGTTCTCAAGCATAGAAATTTTGATAAAGGAAATATGACGTAATTATAATAATGCCAGGTGGGGCACGTGTTGAACCATAAGAAATTATAGATCGATCCAATGAGGATCGAGATTGGTGAAAACAAGTAGGACCCAAGATAAGAGACGTCTGAAGTATGATCGAGAGTCAGTCGTGACAATGTTAACCTCTAAAAGACCGAGGCAATAACTTATGGAAAAATGGTGATATATTATTTTACCAAAGTGTAAGGAAGAGCATTTTCACACAAGCAGTGATTATAAAAGAGGTAGAAAATTTAATTGAAGGTCATTTAAAAGACATTGATTGTAAGGAAATTTTACTATCAGGAAAGGCCAAAGAGGTGGCCGACACTTTAAATGTATGAGGATAATTATAGGCGCTCATGCCAGAGGTGATGGAATTTACGGATGAGCTGAAGCGGAAAATAACATTTATTCCATAAAAACCATATACCGCACATATAGAAAAACGTATAAAAGGGAAAAACTGAGGAATCGAAATCATACCTCGTGAATCGAAGCTTTATAAAATTGGAGTGCTAGCAGTTGCTCCTCAGTGTGTGAAGCACTCTACCGGTATCCACTAAGAACGATCCTCTTCGATGAACCTTTTTATAAAACTAAGCTTTTATAAAAATGGAGTTTTTGGGAGAGAGAGAGAGAAGAAGAAGATGGAGGTTAGGGTTTTCACAAAACCAAAGTTGTGTGTTATGTTTTATGAGCCATCCATCTCATTCTATTTATAGGACTCTCCTAGGGTTTTATAATATATATTTATATATATTAACCCCCACATTTTATCTTCATAAAATGCTTTAACAATAATTAAAATTATTTTAATCATTATTTCTTTTTCTTAACTATTTAGAAAATAATTATCTCTCTCATTTTTCATCAAAGAAATTATTCTTTTATGGTGTGACCCTGTAGGTTCAAAATTATGCCGGTAAACAAATAATAATAAACTATTATTAATTATTTATATGAATATTAAAATTCACTAAATATAATTAACTGATTAATTATATTTATTCTACATCGTGAGTGATGCTTCTCAACATATCGCGACTATCCGGATAATATGAATTCACTGTTTAGAATATCAAGAACCAGTCAGTGAATAGTTATCGTACAATTAACTCCTTCTACCCTCCAATGTCCTGATTAAATACAAGGCATGGATCTTGTATCAAGCCTATCTAATTTAATCATTTGCTTTCCCATTCACTATGCTCAGTTCTATGTAAATTAGAAACTCCTTTCTAATTTCATTCACTCTGGCCAGAGATTCCTGAACTAGCATAAGTGGATCAGCTATGAACATTTTCTTCCTTTACTGGAATGGGTAGATCCTTTATTGATCATACACTATCTTCGTGTACAAATTCCTATACCCAGTAGAGCCCTAATAATTGTCCCCGGAGACTAAGAACTAAACCAAAGCATAGTTCAGTGTACACAAGATGACTATAATGACCTCAAGTCTAAGGATACTTGTACAACTATCACTATGTGAACAACTGCTGATACGTGAGTGAACTCCATCAGTTGTTCAGCTGTACGAGTCATGTTCAGTGAACTTATTCTATAATAAGCACCTACATACTAGCTATAGTGTCACCACACAAATATCTATGAGAACAGACATCCTTCAGAATGAAGCAAGCATAGTATGTACCGATCTTTGCGGATTATTAATTACCAGTTAGTAATCCTATGACCAGGAACTATTTAAGTTTAGAGTTATCATCTTTTAGGTCTCACTATTATGATCTCATCATAATCCATAAAAAGCTTTACTCTAAACTATGGTATAACTTATTTAAACACTTAAATAGATAGAGCCCGTAATAAAACAAAACAAGTCTTTTATTAATATCAATGAAATCAAAACAGATTACATAAAAAGTTATTCCTAAATCCTCATTCATGATTGGACTTAGGACATATCTCTTTCAATCTCCCACTTGTACTAAAGCCAATCACTCTTGTATCTAATACCCATCTTATCTTTATGACGATCAAAGTGACTTTCAGAAAGTGGCTTTGTGAGTGGGTCTGCTATGTTGTTATGTGTGTCAACTCTCTTTCAATATAATACAAGAAATGTTACCGCGCTCCCACTAACCCTTTTGTAGACACATGGTTCATCTACGTTTTTTATTAAAACCAAACTCTTTGATTGTCTCATCAAAACGGATGTTCCATCTACAAGAAGATTGCTTTAAACCACATATGGTTCGCAGCAGCTTACACACACTAGGTTTTAATTTCCCTTGGAAAGAAAACCATCTGGCCATTTGCCAGATCTCATAGTCGTAGTAAGCAGCAATCGCAAGCAAAATCCGAACTGATTTTAACAGGGCTACAGGTAAAAGGTTTCATTAAAGTCAATCAATTGCCTTTGTTTGAATCCTTTTACCACAAGCCTGGCTTTAAAGGTCTCCACCAGGCCATCTGCTCTAATCTTTCTTTTGTATACCATATACATAGATTCCATTTTGGATTTCATGGCACTTTGCCATTTCTCTAAGTCAACACTACTCATAGCCTCATTATAGGTCATAGGGTCGTCATCATCAATGATTGACAACTCATTGTCATTCTCAATGACAAGGCCATAATACCTCTCAGGTTGGCGAGACACTCTCCCTGACCTACGAATGGGCTGTTCCACAGAAGGTTGTTCAGTCTGAACAGGTGTTTCCACTTGATTCGTAGTAGTTTGTGCTTCTTGACCTTCATCAAGTTCAAATTTGCTCTCACTGTTTCCTTCAAGGATAAACTCCTTTTCCAAGAAGGTAGCATGTCTGAAGACAAACACCCGATGATCGGTGTAAAAGTAATACCCCAAAATCTCTTTAGGATATCCCACAAAACTACATTTTACGGATCGAGATTCCAGCTTATCTGGGTCAACTTTCTTGACATAAGCTGGACATCCCCAAATCTTAACGTGTTTAAGACTCGGTTTCCTTTCTTTCCATATCCCATATGGAGTTTTAGGGACAGATTTGGAAGGCACCTTATTCAGTAAATATGCTGAGGTTTCCAATGCATAACCCCATAAGAATACTGGAAGATTCGCATAGCTCATCATGGACCGAACCATGTCTAACAAAGTTCGATTTCTCCTTTCAGATACCAATCTGGAGGAGTCCACTGGGAAACTATACCCTTTTCTTTGAGATAATCCAGAAACTCTCCATTCAAGTATTTACCACCTCGATCTGATCGAAGAGTTATAATACCATTTTTGGTTTGTTTCTCCACTTCATACTTATACTCTTTCAACTTTTCAAAGGCATCAGACTTGTGTTTCATCAAACACATATCCGAATCTAGATCTATCATCTATGAAAGTAATGAAGTATAAAAATCCACCCATGGCTTGCGTAGACATTGGTCCACATACATCTGTGTGTACCAATCCTAGCAAATCTGCAGCCCTCTCTCCATGTCCACTAAATGGAGATTTGGTCATTTTACCCAATAGACAAGACTCGCATGTAGGATATGATTCAAAATCAAAAGGGGTCAAGTAACCCTTCCTTATGCAATGTCCGCAGTCTATTTTCACTAATATGACCAAGTCTGCAGTGCCAAAAGAAAGTGAAATTTTCATCATCCCTTTTCTTTTATTAGTTTGTTCAATCTGAAGTAAATTATATCACATACATACAGACCATTATTTAAAATACCACGTCAATAAAGAATATTATCTCTAAGGATAGAACATTCATTATTCTTAATAATAAAATGAAAAACCATCCAAATCCAACATAGGAATTGAAACAATATTCCTTACAATCGAGGAAACAAAATAACAATTATTTCAAACAATAGTCTTGCCCGTAGGCATATGTAAATGAAATGATCCTACATCTTCAGCAACAACTCTTGCTCCATTTCCCATCAGTAGAATCACCTCCTCTTCCTCAAGAGTCCTACTTCTCCTTAGTCCCTGCAACGAATTGCAGATGTAAGAACCACAGGCGGTATCTAATACCCAAGTAGAAATTTGACTTAATGACATATTCATTTCAATCATGAACATACCTGAATCAGAAGCGGTAGTCTCACTCCCCTTCTTCTTCTTCAACTCTGTAAGGTAAACCTTGCAGTTCCTCTTCCAGTGCCCCACCTTGTTACAGTGAAAGCAAACAACTTTGCTCTTGGGGTCTTCAGCTTTTGGTGGAACCGGCTTTTCTTCACCTAATTTCTTCTTCTTGGAAGGGTTCCTCTTCCTTATCTTAGGATTGGAACCTTCACCAATTAGAAGAACAGAACTCTTCTTAGGGGGGAAATTCGATTCCGCAGTCTTCAACATGTTGTGGAGTTCAGCCAGGCTGACATCCAGCTTATTCATGTGAAAGTTCACAATAAACTACGAAAACGAACCCGGAAGTGATTGCAAGACCAAGTCTTGGCTCAGCTCCCCATCCATGGCAAAACCAAGTTGTCCAAGACGTTCAATCAAATTGATCATCTTAAGTACATGGTCATTCACGGATGATCCCTCAGACATCCTACAACCGAACAGCTCCTTCGATATCTCATATCGAGCTGTCCTCCCTGCCACATCATACAACTCTTGTAGATGCATAAGGATAGTGTGAGCATCCATATGCTCATGCTGCTTCTGTAGCTCAATGTTCATGGAAGCTAACATGATGCATTGAGCAACATTTGCATCATCTATCCACTTACGATACACAACATGTTCATCATTATGTGCATTGTTAGCAGGTTCAGTAGGCTTAGGTAAGTCAAGCACATATTCCAGCTTCTCAACCCTGAGAACAATTCTCAAGTTTCGAGGCCAGTCAGCAAAATTAGGACCAGTCAACTTGTGAGCATCTAGTATACTCCGGAGTGATAGTGCAGAAGACATAACGAATATAGTAAATCTATAAATGATAAACACATAACAATACTTAGCAAATATTCAATTTCATTTCAAAACACTATATGAATCGGGTCTTTATTCATAAGTGGCTCCCACTAGTTTATCTAATTTATACACCCCCTAAGTCAAAATTAGGCATTCATAATGCTAGTGGGAATAGGGATCCTACATTCCATTACACAACCTCGGCTGTAGCACGAAACGTCATGTGATGTTCAATAGGCAGACAACTCTTGTCAACTACATCTTATGTTATTCCCTAATATAATTTTAGCCTCTTGAATAATTGAGTCACGGCTGTGGCACGACAAACTCAATATTCTAAGTCAAGTCTAACCCAACATTCCGTATAATTGAATCAGTCTCCAACGGCCCACGGCTGTGGCACGTAACGACCTTTAGATTCTAATTCAATGTACACATCTCTATGTAATAGACAAGTATTTCTTATTTTGAAATCAAAGCCCTCGGCTGTAGCACGAAATGACAATGATTTAAAAATAAGAACCACTTTCTATCATGTTGGAAGGCTATGACCGACACAAGCCCGTTGTGTCATTGGCCAATTACTACTTGATATTATTTAATTTTAGAGGGATTATATTACATTACAATCATAATCATATTATAAAGAGATTCTTCCTTTTAAATTAAATATTTCAAATCAATAATCGATAATCAGATGATTCCCAGATTGGGTGGAGCATTGTCAAGAGGCGTCACTTAATAACCCTTTCTTACAGATAGAAATCTGTTGTTGACAGAATCATCCTTTCTCTCAAAATTGAAAATTCATATTTAATTACGTGTTTCATAAACACAAGAATCTCATGATTGTATTCATAATATTATTGTCAAGGCAAGAAACGATTCCTATTCTAGATTTTCTAGAGCACGCCTAATATTGATTTAAGTTCACCTAAATCTATCATCGCATGGTAAACACGGGCATATATCTCATATATAAAAATAAATAAACAAGTAAGCATGCAATTAATATCATGTCACACATTGATATAATGATGTATGGATTTATTATAGCATTTAAAAGCAATTAAAACAATTAAAACATGCTTTAAAACACTTTCGGGAATATAAATAGTTCAAAACTTTTATATTAAAAATATTTGACCACTCCATTAGATCCGTCTCGGAAAAACGAATCCAACGATATATTGCACGCCCAAAACGGAGTTACGAAACTCCCAAAAAATCAAATTTAATGTGGACATACGGGCTGTAACGCATGTACGTAATGCGTTATAACACTGTTGAGCCATTTACGCGTGTAACGCATTCCGTAAATGCGCAACAGTGTGTAACGCATTCACGGAATGCACAACACACCCCGCGCGTGCGTCTAACGCGCCCGCACCTGGCCGACCGTTGGCAACAGCAGGTTTTTTTTTTGTTCTGTCAGCTTTTGTCTTTTCCTTTTCTGCTGTTACAATTAGGAGATGTAACCCCCTTTTCCCTTTACTCCCTTATTAATAACTCTTTATTAATTTATTATTTTAATTTTATTATTAATAAATTAATTAACATTTAATTAATAAATTAATAAAAATCAAAATAATATAATTTCTCAAATTAGGGAGTAGCAGAAAAATACCAGATCAGCCATGGGTCCTTGTGCAAATTTTAATCATAATTATTCACATGCATAATTATTTCATGAATTTTAATTAAAACAATTTTTTTAAAAATTCATAACAAATAATCTACACATCACAAAATTATAAAAAAAATACCTAGATGATCTATAAAACTTGTAGAACCCAGATCAGTAGTCAAAATCTCATGCAAAAATTATTTCGAATTAATTCATAATTAAATCCAAATAAACTTGCAAAAATCATAACAAATCCATACATGCATTAAAAAATCTGAAATTTTTTATATGAATCTCTATATGCAGAACCTAGCTCTGATGCCAATGATGGAATTTACGGATGAGCGGAAGCGTGAAATAACATTTATTCCGTAAAAATCATATACCGCACATATAGAAAAACGTATAAAAGGGAAAAACTGAGGAATCGAAATCATACCTCGTGAATCGAAACTTTATAAAATTAGAGTGCTAGCAGTTGCTCCTCAGTGTGTGAAGCACTCTACCGGTATCCACCAAGAACGATCCTCTTCGATGAACCTTTTTATAAAACTAAGCTTTTATAAAAATGGAGTTTTTGGGAGAGAGAGAGAGAGAAGAAGAAGATGGAGGCTAGGGTTTTCACAAAACCAAAGTTGTATGTTATGTTTTATGAGCCATCCATCTCATTATATTTATAGGACTCTCCTAAGGTTTTATAATATATCTTTATATATATTAACCCCCACATTTTATCTTCGTAAAATGCTTTAATAATAATCAAAACTATTTTAATCATTATTTCTTTTTCTTAACTATTTAGAAAATAATTTTCTCTCTCATTTTTTATCAAAGAAAATATTCTTTTATGGTGTGACCCTATAGGTTCAAAATTATGCCGGTAGTAGAAATAAATAATAACAAACTATTATTAATTATTTATATGAATATTAAAATTCACTAAATATAATTAACTGATTAATTATATTTATTCTAGATCGTGAGTGATGCTTCTCAACATATCGCGACTATCCGGATAATATGAATTCACTGCTTAGAATATCAAGAACCTGTCAGTGAATAGTTACCGTACAATTAACTCCTTATACCCTCCAATGTCCTGATTAAATACAAGGCATGGATCTTGTGTCAAGCCTATCTAATTTAATCATTTGTTTTCCCATTTACTATGCTCAGTTCTATGTAAATTAGAAACTCCTTTCTAATTTCATTCACTCTGGCCAGAGATTCCTGAACTAGCATAAGTGGATCAGCTATGAACATTCTCTTCCTTCACTGGAAGGGGTAGATCCTTTATTGATCATACACTATCTTCGTGTACAAATTCCTATACCCAGTAGAGCCCTAATAATTGTCCTTGGAGACTAAGAACTAAACCAAAGCATAGTTCAGTGTACACAAGATGACTATGATGACCTCAAGTCTAAGGATACTTGTACAACTATCACTATGTGAACAACTGCTGACACGTGAGTGAACTCCATCAGTTGTTCAGCTGTGCGAGTCATGTTCAGTGAACTTATTCTATAATAAGCACCTACATTATTCTATAATAAGCACCTACATACTAGCTATAGTGTCACCACACAAATATCTATGAGAACAGACATCCTTCAGAATGAAGCAAGCATAGTATGTACCGATCTTTGCGGATTATTAATTACCAGTTAGTAATCCTATGACCAGGAACTATTTAAGTTTAGAGTTATCATCTTTTAGGTCTCACTATTATGATCTCATCATAATCCATAAAAATCTTTACTCTAAACTATGGTATATCTTATTTAAACACTTAAATAGATAGAGCCCGTAATAAAACAAAACAAGTCTTTTATTAATATCAATGAAATCAAAACAGATTACATAAAAAGTTATTCCTAAATCCTCATTCATGATTGGACTTAGGACATATCTCTTTCAAGAGGAATACAGTGATGATGGTTGAAGCCGTGAAGGTTGTATTATGGTTTGGAAGATTGACATTCCTTCTGATGATTGTGCGATACTCAATTGTGATAGTAGTTTGGTAAAGATTTAATTTATATAATCGCCGTGAGCGGGCTATCTATCTTATAAGGTCATATCTTGAGATAAGCCAGGACCATGTTACGAAAGGTCTAAATGAACCTTTGAGATTTATGTCTTCTAATAAAGACATATGATTAAGAATGGTATTAACCTGCTATCGTTGCTTTGATTGAAACTCTTCTGTAATTTTGTCTGCTTCATGTCATGAATGTACGTCAGGATCTGGAGTGTTCTTCATGAATCATGAATGGTGATTATGTTAAATCCTTAAAAGATTTTGATACGGCAGATATAGACTCCGTATGATTAGATATTAAGATTCCGAGGAAAGCGAATGACTACAGTAGGTCAGCGATGGGCCATAGTAATGCAGCAATGATTCTGCGAGTAATGAGTTGATTACAACTGCAAGAGTTGTATTAGAATGGATGTTGAGATTGAGTACCACTAATCGGGTTGTGGTGATGTATAAGTTATCATTGATAGACTAATTAAGTCGATTATTTACCTATGAATATTTATTCCTTCTTATCGATAAAGAGTAGTATTACTACACGAAGAAGGTTGCGGTGTAGCAATGGATTCCAGTAACGATGATATCTAGAACGAAATCCCTTATTCGAGTTTCGATGTTGAGGGAGTTTAAAAAGTGGGTGTTTATGAACTCGAGCAAGAGCATGGGTCCATGGAATGATGGACGGAATAGTAAATATTCTGGCACGTGAAATGCGATGCTATAATACCTGATATTGATATATATACGTATATGTTTTGTTCTCCTATGACAAACCTCTATAGTTCAGAGGTAGATTCCAAGCCAGATATTTTGTGGCAGTATATTTTATATATATACAATTCTCTTCAATTCATTCTTTTCTCTCCTTTTTATTTTGTATAAGCTGAGAAGAACAACCCTTCCAGAAGGGGAGGTATTGCTGAATGACTATCTATCTGTATGATAGAAGCCTAGTAGGATACCACATGTTGTTTAATTGCTTGTCAAGTACAGTCAAGTACTAAAGGCTGGCCACCTTCTGTACTAACTATGCAATAGAACAAGTGTTCATGATCATAGTGATCTCTCAATAAATTCCTTTACCTCTATATGATGGATCAAGCTTTCGAAGATAGAAGTAGTTAGAAAAGGAGTAGTATGAGTATGGTGGTATTCGGAATGGAAACACATTCGTGATACTAAGGTTGACGCGTGTATTAAAAGGTTATAGAATGCTAACGAGCAAAGGTGTAACCAGTATAGTATTATGTATGGAATATAGTAACGATTACGAACTGGAAAAGAGTGGGTATTGAGAAGCAAAAGCTATAACGCTAGAAGCTATGATGAGAGTCTGTGCGATAGACTTGAAAGAATTTGGAATGATCACTTAGCACGTATCGAGTTTTCTTACAACGATAGATGGTATGTCAATATCGAGATGTCGCCTTATGAGATCCTTGAGGGAAGACAATGTCGATCTCCCTTATGTTAGGATGAAGTTGTAGAGCGCAAGATGCTCGGACCCGTAGTAGTCCAAGAGACCAGGGATATAATAGATCTAATCAGAGGACGGCTGGCAGTAGCCCAAGATGGACATAAGAAGTATGTTGAATTGGCACGAAAGGACAAAGAATAGGAAGTAGGGGACCTAGTGTTGTTATAGGTATTCCCTTGGAAAGGATTGATAAGGTTCAGAAAGAAAGGAAAGCTAAGTCCATGATCTGTTGGACCCTTGGATATATTAAGACGTATTGGGAAGTTAGCATATGAACTAGCCTTACCCCCCGAAACTGTAGCAAGTTCATAATGTGTTCCATGTGTCAATGCTAATGAAGTATCATCGGGATGCTAGACACATAGTGGAGTACGAGCAGGTGGATATGCAACCAGATCTGACTTACGTGGAGAAACCGGTAAAGATTATAGATAAGAAGGAACAGGTGCTTTGGAACAAAGTGATCAAGCTAGTCAGAGTGCTATGGCAGAATCATAATGTGGAGGAATCAACTTGGGAACTAGAGAGCGCAATCCTAGAAAAGTACCCCCAATTGTTTTCTATCTAATTCCGGGACGGAATCCTTTTAAGGAGGGGAGACTATAATAACCCCAAAAAATTTGAACTTTTTGTAACCCTTATAAATAGTGATTTTGCTGATTATGCTGAATAAGAAAACTTTTCATGCCTCACTTTGTAGAGGTTCTTTTATTGTTATTCTGAGATCTTATTAGTACTCTATATGGTATATAAGTGTATGTAAAGATCGTCAGAATCCAAATTCGAACACTTTGATTTTTCCCGAAAATCCACCAGATTCCGAAAGAAATGAGTATAAGGTAACAAGATAAAAATGATTTAAATTCAAGGATTATAAGAGGGGATCATAAAAGGAATATAATGTACTGAGAAAGGTTAAGGGAACCCAAGTAATAAGATCCCGGGTTTGATCCCTCAAACGATAAACGAGAACGAAAGTTAAGCGAACCGTATAACAAATCAGCGATCATTAGCCAAGTAATTAGGAGTTAATCAAAGAGGTTAATGATGATGATGTCATCACACCAACAAAAAGAAGACATGTGTGGGAAGATGACATAAGTGGATGACATAAGCATGACCAAATGGGAAGGATTTGTTGGTTGATTATAAGCCACACAATTTTTACCATGGTAACAATTTAATTAAACAAACAAAAGGAAGCAACCAAGCAAACACATTCATTTCTCCCCCCCCCCATCTCCTTCCTCACGGTTTTTTGAAGAAAAACAAGAAGAAAAATTTCCAAACCCAAGCTCCACTCAATCATAATTCAAGAGGTTTGTTTCCTTGGATTCTATATTTCATAACTAAGAAGGGCAAGTAGTTTGAGTGCTTGAATCCAAGGTTTGCTAGCTCAAATAAATCATTTTAGTTTAGGGTGAATAGTAACTTTCAAGAACAAATTTTTGATTCTTGATTTTATTTGTAAGGTCAAGATAGCTTAAGCATATATTAAGGCTTCCATGGGCATTCCAAGGATCTTTCATGGATTAAAAACTTCAAGGAAGGTATAAAACTTCAAACCCTAGTTTTACTTTGAATATTTAGGAGTGGTTTTGATTAATATAGTTCATGAGAAGTGTAATAACCCCAATTTTTGGAAATTTTTGAAACCCTTATGAATAGTGTTTTTGGTGAATGAGAAAACTTTTCATGCCACACTATGTAGGGGTTCTGTTATGGATATTCTGAGACTTTATTAGTACTCTATACGGTATATGAGTGTATGTAAAGATCGTCAAAATCCAATTCCGAACACTTTGGTTTTTCCCGGAAATATACTAGATACGGAGAGAATTGAGTATAAGGTAACAGGATAAAAAGGATTTAAATTAAAGGATTATAATAGAGGATCATAAAAAGGAATATAATGTATTGAGAAAGGTTATGGGAACCTATGTAATAAGATCCCGGGTATGATCCTTCAAACGATAAACGAAAACGAAAGTTAAGCGAACCGTATAACAGATCAGCGGTCATTAGGCAAACAATTAGGAAGTTAAGCAAAGAGATTAGAGAGAGTGATGTCACCCAACCAATGAGAAGAGGACAAGAGGGAAAGATGACATCACCACATGACATAGGCATGACATGGGAAGGAAGGAGATGTGGTGGCTTTTTAACCACACAAAATCAAGGGCAAATAGGTAATTAACTAAAACAAACACAAAATCAAACCAACCAAGCCAAGCAAATCATTTTCATCAAAAATCAAAAAGAAACCAAGGCATTGTTCTTCATAGCTCTCGGCTTTTTACTATTGCAAAGGGAGAGAAATTCAAAATCAAAGATCCAAGCCTCCTAAATTGGTAAGATAATTCCCTAATCATCTTTATGCTTAGTTAGGGCTATATCATGAGTTTAAGCCATCAATTCCTTCTCAATCTTCTTCATTTAATTAATGAAGAAGACAATGAATAGTGTTTTCAAGTTTTTAACTTGAAATTTTTCTTGATTTCCTTGAAGATCCAAGCATTCCTAAGACTTCTCAAAGCTTCTTAAGGCTTCCTAGCTCCTCCCACCACTTCAAGGAAGGTATATCATCTCCAAACCCTAGATTCCTATGTATTATAAGATTATTTTGATTAGTAGGGTGATATTGTAGCTTAATGTTTGTGATTTAGAGTTTGGGATTGAAATGGTATTGAAATGGAATGGTAAATCTTGTTGTTTTGGTTAAAAGAATGTAGTATAGTTAAATTCAAGCTTAGGCATAAGTATGAATGTTAAAATTGAATTGGTTGGGGCTGATATGATGTGATAAGGATGGATGTTGGTTGTATGTTTGATTTGAGGTTGAATTGGGTTGGTTTTGAATGGTTTTAAATTGGGAAATCGCGTAAATATAGCTGTCGTAACGTCCGATTTTCTTTAGACTGTTTTTGTGCATAACATTAGGACCCGAGAACCCCCTGCTAGATTATGACCATTGCCATGTCTATATAGCTCGTGTTACGAGCTTCGTTTTGATATGAAGTTCGTTCGATTCCAATGCACGGTTTAGGAGAAACGACCATTTCAATTAACGGCATTTCGCGAACGAAATTTTTCCCCTCGCCTTACTTTGAAACATAGGTTAAAGACCAAAAAGGGTTAATTAATGTATGAAACATTTATGGTAAGTGTGTTAGGCAGTTGGTAAGACATTCGCGAAGGAATCGCCTTAAAACTCGTAAAGGTTAAATTATTAAAAATGGTGGAGCCGAGGGTACCTGAGTGACTTAAGAGAATCAGTAAGCGCAAAACAAGCGTTAGAGTCTAAGTTAGTTAAAGTATAGATTTACAAGTGACTTTGGTTTAATTCCAACTTACTTGTTGTTTATAGGTTACCAGACTCGTCCCGAGCCTTTTATCACCCCAAGTCGCTCAGGCAAGTTTTCTACCCGATATACTGTTGTTGTGATGTAAATATATGTATATGCATTATCTTGTGATAGTGCATGATTGTTATTAGAAAATTTTGCGATATATTGGAGCATGCTGATATGGTATATATGCATGTCTGTTTCGTAATCTGGTTATCTATCTGTTGATTTCAATGCTTATAGTTGCATAATACCTATGCTAGAGATAAGCAGTAGTTGTGTATACCCTTAGTATAGGGGACTCAAAAGGTGAACATATTTCTAAACCGGGAGTCGATGTTCCCGAGTATAATATATATATATTTATATATATATGGTTATAGTTTTCAAAACTATTAATCGAATAAGGTTTATTCGATAATTTTATTTTATTATTTGAATATTATTTGAATATTCATTCGAGGACTTATGACTCCTTTTATTTTATTATTTGAATATTATTTGAATATTCATTCGAGTGCTTATGACTCCTTTATATTATTTATTGAATATTATTTGAATATTCATTTGAGGGCTTATGACTCAGTTTATATTATTTAATGAATATTATTGAATATTCATTTGAGGATCTATGACTCCGATTATTTGCTGAGATATATTATTTATTTTATTAAAGAATAAGGTGTCGATAATCAAACTTATCTTTGATTATTCAAATAAAGATAGTACTTTCGTATAAGTATATCTTTGGTTATTTAATACTCATTTCAAGTATAAGTTTTAAAACTTCTACTTCAATTATTTTTATAAAGATTATTCTTTATGGGAATATTATTTAAATAATAATATTCAGACATTTTCTAAATATATTGGGACTGATTTACTTCATTAAATCAGCATTACTCCAAACACTCTTTAAAGTGTTTTCGAGTCTTCAAAATGATTTTTAAAAGTTAGAGCGGATCCCAAAACTCATTTTTATATTTAAGATCTTCCTTTTAAAAAGGGGATTTAAATACTCGCTCAAAACCTGAGGGATCCGGCTCTATGGTGTATTTTATATTCGCAACAAGGTTGCAGTTTTGGTAAATGAATTGATTACTTACCCAAGGTTCGGGAAGTAAGTCCATATATCGAGTCGGCATAAGCAACATGGGCTCAGTGGGCGTCTATGATAGTTTAAGTGGCTCAGTGGGAGTCCATCAAATGCATAAGTGGCTGAGTGGCAGTCCAGCATAAGGTCCTATTGCGACCAGGGTGATGACCAGTGGGGAATTCGTCCATCTACTAGTAGAAAAGGTTACTTATTGGTATCTTTGCCTGATCAGCAAGATATCTGGTTTATGCCAAAATCCTTTTCCTTTCCAAATTTATTGGATATTGCAATTCTGTTCATACTTTACATGACAGAGGTTTTCAGGAAATGTATAAAGAAGATGTATATGTGGATATATATATATATATATATATATATCAGAACTTAATGAAGTATATCATAACTTCATTTCCTTTAATAATATTTCAAAGGTTTAATCTATTCAAATCTTGTCTGGTAGTCTCATCTATGTGATGAACTGTTGAAAGCTCATTATACTTTGAACAGTGGTAGTTCAAGTAGCTTTATAAATGATATAAGTGTAGTGAAGTATTTGGTAACTTCATCCCTTGTTTTTACTTATATCTAGTAAGTAATTATCTTACACATGATAAAAGATTCTAGTAAGTATCCATTTAGATACTTATATTATTGTTATCACTATATATTATCTTGCGAGCTGTAAGGCTCACTCTTGCTTTATTTCTTCATCACACAACAACAGTTAGGAAAGATGGCCAGACTCCAGCAGACCCAGCGCAAGCGCGTGGGAAGCGTCCCGCGTCTTCCGGATGATGTTGTAGCTGCTATAGCTGCAGAGGTAGATCTATTGTAGATCTGACCATCTACTTTGAGAATCAATTATGTATAATTATAACTTGTGGCAATTAACTGTAAATTTATCAAGTAATCATTTTGGGGTGTAATAACTTTTAAATTGTGGATTCAAAGACTTGTACTTATTTCAATTTCATCTCTGAGACTATAACGGGTTGTGGTGTGTGTTAGTGTGGGGTCACAACATAAGGTTATTATTATTAATTAAGTGAAGTGATATTGTGGAAAGAAAGACCGTGACGACCCGGATCCCCGACCCCGGGTCTGGGGGTGTTACAGAAGTGGTATCAGAGCTAAGCGTTATAAACCTCAGAGATGATGTGACGTTAAGATAATAAGTTCACTAAGATAATAAGAACTCTTGCCAAGTTCATAGTCGGACTACCTAACGTAGTACTGACAGTTAAAACCCTTATGGGAACCCTTATAAATATCATGATAGAAGCGTAGTTCATTATCGTATATGGTAGCGGGACTCCGAACCCTGAGGTTGAGAAGTGACAGCGCGATGATGTTTTATTACTAATTGGAGATCGGATTGTGGATCCGATAGAGCGTCCTAACGCAGGACCGGATGATGTTCATATTGAGGATGTAATGGTTGAGGATGTTGTCCTAGATGGGATTGTTGCTGAGGAGGATCTCGTGGAAGATCCTAACAAGAATGAATAAAGGACCATTGAGGAATTGATGACCATGGTTAGGGAAACTACCAGAGGTAGGATTGGCCGGTCACTACCAGAGGTTCGTTCAAGTTTGTAAATATAGTAGCCCCTTTAACACGGATTACTCGTAAGACTGAGAAGTTCGAATGGACAGAGAAATGCGAGAACAACTTTTAAGAACCGAAGCAAAGGTTGGTGACGTTCCCTATGTTGGCGTTGCCGGATGGAAAATGAGATTTTGTGAAGTGTAGTGACGCTTCGCATAAGGAATTAGGGTGCTTCTTATACAGCACAGCAAGGTAATCGCGTACGCGTCAAGATAATTAAGGGAATATAAAATTCGATATCCTCACCTATGAGCTTGGGCTCATGGCAATAGTTTTGCCTTAAAGATTGGAGGCACTACTTGTATGGAGAGAAGTGCGAGAATTACCTAAGCCATAAGTGCTCTAGTACATTTTCACGCAGAAAAGAGCTCAACATGTGCCAAATGAGGTGGTTAGAGCTAATCAAGGATTACGATTATGAGATTCTTTATCATTCGGGGAAAGCCAATGTGGTGGCTGATGCCCTTAGTAAAAAGGAGAGACTCAAGATGATAATGTCTTTGAGAGAGTTTATAAGAGATTTTGAGAAGATGGAAATAGAAGTGAAGGTAACCGGAGCCGGTACCGAAAAGCTGTTTGAGATTGCAATAGAGACCGAATTATTGGAAAAGAGCATATTGTGCCAGAAAAAGGTGATGAATGAAGGCAGAGAGCCAACAAATAAATATGAGATTAATACCGAGAAAGATGATAAGGGAATAATGAGGTATTCCTATAGAATTTGGGTTCCGAAAGTTCAAGAGCTTAAGGATGAGAACTTAGATGAGAGCCATAGTTTGAGGAATAAGATTTAGGGCAAACCCTGAATGTGATAGTCACGGAGGTTGCCATCAAGAAAGAAAGAACCCATAACATAATAGAGTGGAAAACAAGGTTTTTAATGTATAAGATAACCCCGATTATGGGAGAAGGTTGAAACATTTCATACTAAGGAAACAGATAGTCGAGTAAGGAAAGGAGACCCGAGACGGTACTCCTATACGGCAATTTATGGACCTGTCTAGACAGAACTTAGACTATTATCCCCAACCACCACCTTGAGGAAACAATGCGATAGGAAATTCTTTCAGGACCTTTAAGTCTCTAAGCTCTCAGAGTTCCAAGGAACAGGTTGACCTAGTCGAGGTAAGAGCCTGGCTAAAGGAAATAGAGGAATCATTTGAGATTCTGAATGATTAACGAACCACAAAAGACTGTTTTTGTCACTTACCCTCCTAAGAGAGAGGCCACCCACTGGTGAAAGGCCAAGGAAGGCACGGAGCAAGAGATTATAATAAACTGATTAAAGTTCAGACAATTGTTTTCGGGAAAGTACTTCCCAAGGTTCTGTTGTAGTGTATAAGTTATCATTGATTGACTAATTAAGTCGATTATCTACCTATTGAATACTTATTCCTTCTTATCAATAGAGAGTCGTATTACTATACGAGGAAGGTTGCAGTGCAAGCATAGAATTTTAGTAACGGTGATGTCTAGAATGAAAACCCAGATTCGATTTTCGATGTCGAGGGAGTTTCAAAGGTGATTGTGTATAAGCTCGAGCAAGAGCATGGGTCCATAGAATGATGGATGGAATAGTAAATATTTAAGCATGTAAAATGCGATGCTATAATACTTGATGTTGATATAAATACACATATGTTTTGTTCTCCTATATCAAACCTCTATAGTTCAGAGGTAGGTTCCAAGCCAGATATTTGGTGGCAGTATATTTTTTTATCACATATACAATTCTCTTCAATTCATTCTTTTCTCTTCTTTTCATTTCATAAAAGCTGAGAAGAACAACCCTTCCAGAAGGGGAGGTATTGTCGAATGACTATCTATCTGTGTGATAGAAGCCGAGTAGGATACCATATATTGTTTAATTGCTTGTCAAGTACTAAAGGTTGGCCACCTTCTGTACTAACTATGCAATGTAACAAGTGTTCATGATCATAGTGATCTCTCAATAAATTCTTTTACTTCTATATGAAGGACTAAGCTTTCGAAGATAGAAGCAGCTGAAAAAGGAGTAGTAAAGTTATGGTGGTATGCGGAATGGAAACACATTCGTGATACTAAGGTTGACGAGGTTATTAAAAGGTTATAGAACGCTAACGAGCAAAAGTATAACCAGTATAATATTAGGAACGGAAGGTAGTAGCGATTACGAACTGGAAAAGAATGGGTATTGAGAAGCAAAAGCTCTAATGCTAAAAGCTATAATGAGAGTCTGTGCAATAGACTTGAAAGAAATTGGAATGATCACTTAACACGGATTGAGTTTTCTTACGACAATAGATCTTATGTCATTATCGAGTTGTCGCCTTATGAGATCCTTGAGGAAAGACAATGTCGATCTCCCTTATGTTAGGATGAAGTTGTAGAGCGCAAGATGCTCGGACCTGCAGTAGTCCAAAGGACCAAGGATATAATAGATCTAATCAGAGGACGGTTGGTAGTAACCCAAGATGGACATAAGAAGTATGTTGATTTGACACGAAAGGACAAAGAATAGGAAGTAGGGGTCCTAGTGTTGTTAAAGGTATCCCCTTGGAAACCCTTGGATAGGATTGATGAGATTCGGAAAGAAAGAAAAGCTAAGTCCACAATTTGTCAGACCCTTGGATATATTAAGAAGTATTGGGAAGTTAGCATATGAGCTAGCTTTACCCCAGAACATGTAGCAAGTCATAACGTGTTTCACGAATCAATGTTAAGGAAGTGTAATTCGGATGCCAGATAAATAGGGGCATATGAGCGCATAGACATGCAACCAGACGTAACTATAAAGTGAAAAGGAACAATTGCTTAGGAAAAGGGTTATCAAACTAGTCAGATTTTGATGGTAGAACCACAATGTGGGAAAATTTACTCGAGAGTTAGAAAGTGCAATGCTAAGAGAGTATCCCTATTCATTTTCTATTTGATTCGGGGACGGAATCCTTTTAAGGAGGGGAGACTGTAATAACCCCAATTTTTGGAAATTTTTGAAACCCTTATGAATAGTGTTTTTGCTGAATGAGAAAACTTTTCATGCCACACTATGTAGGGGTTCTGTTATGGATATTCTGAGACTTTATTAGTACTCTATACGGTATATGAGTGTATGTAAAGATCGTCAGAATCCAATTCCGAACACTTTGGTTTTTCCCGGAAATACACTAGATACGGAGAGAATTGAGTATAAGGTAACAGGATAAAAAGGATTTAAATTAAAGGATTATAATAGAGGATCATAAAAAGGAATATAATGTATTGAGAAAGGTTATGGGAACCTAAGTAATAAGATCCCGGGTATGATCCTTCAAACGATAAACGAAAACGAAAGTTAAGCGAACCGTATAACAGATCAGCGGTCATTAGGCAAACAATTAGGAAGTTAAGCAAAGGGATTAGAGAGAGTGATGTCACCCAACCAATGAGAAGAGGACAAGAGGGAAAGATGACATCACCACATGACATAGGCATGACATGGGAAGGAAGGAGATGTGGTGGCTTTTTAACCACACAAAATCAAGGGCAAATAGGTAATTAACTAAAACAAACACAAAATCAAACCAACCAAGCCAAGCAAATCATTTTCATCAAAAATCAAAAAGAAACCAAGGCATTGTTCTTCATAGCTCTCGGCTTTTTACTATTGCAAAGGGAGAGAAATTCAAAATCAAAGATCCAAGCCTCCTAAATTGGTAAGATAATTCCCTAATCATCTTTATGCTTAGTTAGGGCTATATCATGAGTTTAAGTCATCAATTCCTTCTCAATCTTCTTCATTTAATCAATGAAGAAGACAATGAATAGTTTTTTCAAGTTTTTAACTTGAAATTTTTCTTGATTTCCTTGAAGATCCAAGCATTCCTAAGACTTCTCAAAGCTTCTTAAGGCTTCCTAGCTCCTCCCACCACTTCAAGGAAGGTATATCATCTCCAAACCCTAGATTCCTATGTATTATAAGATGATTTTGATTAGTAGGGTGATATTGTAGCTTAATGTTTGTGATTTAGAGTTTGGGACTGAAATGGAATGGTAAATCTTGTTGTTTTGGTTAAAAGAATGTAGTATAGTTAAATTCAAGCTTAGGCATAAGTATGAACGTTAAAATTGAATTGGTTGGGGCTGATATGATGTGATAAGGATGGATGTTGGTTGTATGTTTGATTTGAGGTTGAATTGGGTTGGTTTTGAATGGTTTTAAATTGGGAAATCGCGTAAACATAGTCGTCGTAACGTCCGATTTTTCTTTAGACTGTTTTTGTGCATAACATTAGGACCCGAGAACTCCCTTCTAGATTATGACCATTGCCATGTCTAGATAGCTCATGTTACGAGCTTCGTTTTGATATGTAGTTCGTTCAATTCCGATGCACGGTTTAGGAGAAACGACTGTTTCAAGTAACGGTGTTTCGCGAACGAAACTTTTCCCCTCGCCTTACTTTGAAACATAGGTCAAAGACCAAAAAGGGTTAATTAATGTATGAAACATTTATGGTAAGTGTGTTAGGCAGTTGGTAAGACACTCGCGAAGGAATCGCCTTAAAACTCGTAAAGGTTAAATTATTAAAAATGGTGGAGCCGAGGGTACCCGAGTGACTTAAGAGAATCAGTAAGCGCAAAACAAGCGTTAGAGTCTAAGTTAGTTAAAGTATAGATTTACAAGTGACTTTGGTTTAATTCCAACTTACTTGTTGTTTATAGGTTACCAGACTCGTCCCGAGCCTTTTATCACCCCAAGTCGCTCAGTCAAGTTTTCTACCCGATATACTGTTGTTGTGATGTAAATATATGTATATGCATTATCTTGTGATAGTGCATGATTGTTATTATCAAATTTTGCGATATATTGGAGCATGCTGATATGGTATATATGCATGTCTGTTTCGTAATCTGGTTATCTATCTGTTGATTTCAATGCTTGTAGTTGCATAATACCTATGCTAGAGATAAGCAGTAGTTGCGTATACCCTTAGTATAGGGGACCCAAAAGGTGAACATATTTCTAAACCGGGAGTCGATGTTCCCGAGTATAATATATATATTTTTATATATATATGGTTATAGTTTTCAAAACTATTAATCGAATAAGGTTTATTCGATAATTTTATTTTATTATTTGAATATTATTTGAATATTCATTCGAGGACTTATGACTCCTTTTATTTTATTATTTGAATATTATTTGAATATTCATTCGAGTGCTTATGACTCCTTTATATTATTTATTGAATATTATTTGAATATTCATTCGAGGGCTTATGACTCAGTTTATATTATTTAATGAATATTATTGAATATTCATTTGAGGATCTATGACTCCGATTATTTGCTGAGATATATTCTTTATTTTATTAAAGAATAAGGTGTCGATAATCAAACTTATCTTTGATTATTCAAATATAGATAGTACTTTCGTATAAGTATATCTTTGGTTATTTAATACTCATTTCAAGTATAAGTTTTAAAACTTCTACTTTAATTATTTTTATAAAGATTATTCTTTATGGGAATATTATTTAAATAATAATATTCAGACATTTTCTAAATATATTGGGACTAATTTACTTCATTAAATCAGCATTACTCCAAACACTCTTTAAAGTGTTTTCGAGTCTTCAAAATGATTTTTAAAAGTTAGAGCGGATCCCAAAACTCATTTTTATATTTAAGATCTTCCTTTTAAAAAGGGGATTTAAATACCCGCTCAAAACCTGAGGGATCCGGCTCTATGGTGTATTTTATATTCGCAACAAGGTTGCAGTTTTGGTAAATGAATTGATTACTTACCCAAGGTTCGGGAAGTAAGTCCATCTATCGAGTCGGCATAAGCAACATGGGCTCAGTGGGCGTCTATGATAGTGTAAGTGGCTCAGTGGGAGTCCATCAAATGCATAAGTGGCTGAGTGGCAGTCCAGCATAAGGTCCTATTGCGACCAGGGTGATGACCAGTGGGGAATTCGTCCATCTACTAGTAGAAAAGGTTACTTATTGGTATCTTTGCCTGATCAGCAAGATATCTGGTTTATGCCAAAATTCTTTTCCTTTCCAAATTTATTGGATATTGCAATTCTGTTCATACTTTACATGACAGAGGTTTTCAGGAAATGTATAAAGAAGATGTATATGTGGATATATATATATATATCAGAACTTAATGAAGTATATCATAACTTCATTTCCTTTAATAATATTTCAAAGATTTAATCTATTCAAATCTTGTCTGGTAGTCTCATCTATGTGATGAACTGTTGAAAACTCATTATACTTTGAACAGTGGTAGTTCAAGTAGCTTTATAAATGATATAAGTGTAGTGAAGTATTTGGTAACTTCATCCCTTGTTTTTACTTATATCTAGTAAGTAATTATCTTACACATGATAAAAGATTCTAGTAAGTATCCATTTAGATACTTATATTATTGTTATCACTATATATTATCTTGTGAGCTGTAAGGCTCACTCTTGCTTTATTTCTTCATCACACAACAACAGTTAGGAAAGATGGCCAGACTCCAGCAGACCCAGCGCAAGCGCGTGGGAAGCGTCCCGCGTCTTCCCGATGATGTTGTAGCTGCTATAGCTGCAGAGGTAGATCTATTATAGATCTGACCATCTACTTTGAGAATCAATTATGTATAATTATAACTTGTGGCATATAATGGCAATTAACTATAAATTTATCAAGTAATCATTTTGGGGTGTAATAACTTTTAAATTGTGGATTCAAAGACTTGTACTTATTTCAATTTCATCTCTGAGACTATAACGGGTTGTGGTGTGTGTTAGTGTGGGGTCATAGCATAAGGTTATTATTATTAATTAAGTGAAGTGATATTGTGGAAAGAAAGACCGTGACGACCCGGATCCCCGACCCCGGGTCTGGGGGTGTTACAAGAAGCATGATGCTTGTGTGTTTAAAGTTTGGTTGGGTTTGTAGTGATTGGATTTTAATTGATGTGTTGATGATTGTTAATGGAGGAGTAGTAGTTTAAATGTTTAAGTATGAATTGAACCTTGTTTGATTTAGTAGTTTGGTTGAATTTGAAGATAGTATGATATTGGATTAAATTGAGATTCTTGGGCTTATTATGACTGAAATCAGTAGCATTGATGTGTATCTTGAATTGTTGTTGATTGGTAGTTGGATTGATATGATTTGGAATGGTAAAATTTGGGAAATCGCGTAAACATAGCCGTCGTAATGCCCGATTTACCTTAGACTGTTTTGTTCTTAACTTCAGGACCCGTGAACTCACTGTTAGATTCTTAACATTGCCATGTTTAGATAGTTCATGTTACGAGCTTCATTTTAAGTAACGGCGTTTCGCGAACGAACCATTACCCCTCGCCTTACTTTAAAACCTTGGTTAAGGCCCTTAATTGACTAATTGGAGTATGAAATAATTATGGAAAGTGGATTAGGCAGTTGGTAGGGTACTCGCGAAAGAATCGCCTTAAAATTCTTAATGGTTAATTCATTAAAAATGGTGGAGCCGAGGGTACTCGAATGACTTATATGATTCGTTAGGGTTCAATTGGTTAAAGTCTAGTTTCTTAAGCGGTCGGGGTTTAATTCCGACTTATGTTATTGTTCATAGGTTATCGGACCCACTCTAAGCTTATGTCTATCCGGGAACAGTCAGGCAAGTTTTCTACCCGTTATACTGTTGTTGTGATGTATATATGTATATGCATTATCTTGTGATAGATGCATGATGGTTAATTAGCAAATCTTGTGATATATTGAGCATGCTGATATGGTTTATATGCATGTCTGTTTTGTAATCTTGATATCTATCTGTTGATTCCAATGCTTATAAGTTGCATAATACCTATGCTAGAGATAAGCAGTAGTTGCGTATACCCTTAGTATAGGGGACCCAAAGGTGAACATTTTTCTAAACCGGAAGTCGATGTTCCCGAGTATAATATATATATATATGAATATTTTTTAAAACCATTAATCGAATAAGGTTTATTCGATAACTTTATTTTAATTAATGAATATTAGTTTGAATATTCATTCTAGGACTTATGACTCCGTTTATTTTATTTAATGAATATTATTTTGAATATTCATTCGAGGACTTATGACTCCGCTTATTTTATTAAATAATATTCTTTATTTTATTAAAGAATAATGTTTCGATAATCAAACTTATTTTTGATTATTTAAATAAAGATCGTATATCTTTGGTTATTTATTATTCATTTCAAGTATAAGTTTTAAAACTTCTACTTCAATTATTTTTTATAAGGATTATCCTTTTGGGAATATTATTTAAATAATAATATTCAGATATTTTCTAATATATCGGTACTGATTTATTTCATTAAATCAGCATTACTCCAAACATTCTTAAAAATGTTTTCGAGTCTTCAAAATGATTTTTAAAAGTTAGAGCGGATCCCAAAACTCATTTTTATATTTAAGATCTTCCTTTCGAAGGGGATTTAAATACTCGCTCAAAACCTGAGGGATCCGGCTCAGTGGTGTATTTTACATTCTCAACGAGGTTGCTGTTTTGAGAAAACATCTTGATTACTTGCCCATCGTTTGGGAAGTAAGTTCATCTATTTGAGTCGGCATAAGCAACATGGGCTCAGTGGGCGTCCATGAAAGTGTAAGTGGCTCAGTGGGAATCCATCAAAAGTGTAATTGGATGAGTGACAGTCCGGCATAAGGTTCTATTGCGGCCAGGGTGATGACCAGTGGGGAATTCGTCTATCTACTAATAGAAAAGGTTACTTATTGGTATCTTTGCCTGATCAGCAAGATATCAGGTTTATGCCAAGGTTTTCTCCTTTCCAAATTCATTGGATATTACAACTCTGTTTATAATTTTCATAATAGAGGTTTTCAAGGAGTGTATGAAATGTATATATATATAGGTGTATATATATCGGGACTTAATGAAGTATCTTGTAACTTCATTATTTATAACGATATTTCAAAGATTGAATCTATTCAAATCTTATCTTGTAGTCTCATCTATGTGATGAACTTTTGAAACAGATTATACCTTGAACGGTGGTAGTTCAAGTAGTATTCGGAAAAGATATAAGTATATTGGAGTATCTCGTAACTTCACCTTTTCAACTTATATCTTGCAAATGATTATCTTATGCATGACAAAGATTTTTAGAAAAAAACGTCGAGACAAGGTTAGATATATGAGATCACCTTGCAACGATGTTTTTATACAGTTATAAACTAGAACTCTGTGTATATTATGCATGGCAGAGGATTTCAAAGATTTTGAAAAGTATATATACTTATATACTGAATATTTTGAGACTTGGTCGCGTTAAGATATCAAACTTGGTTCATTCCTTCTTGACCAAGACTTTCATGAGTACTATGATAATGCTCATATATTGTTAATTATTATACATATTAATTCGGTGGGCTTGTTGCTCACCCTTGCTTTCTTCTTTCATCACACAACAATAGATAGACAAGATGAACAAGATCAAGCTCCCAATTCGCAAGCGGATAAGAAATGTTCCGCAATTTCCTGTAGGCGTTGATGTCGTTGTAGCCGAGGTAGGATCTACCAATAGGCTAGGCTTTCAACTTTTGATGTACCGGACTTATGTATATTTATGAATTGTAATAATGGCAAGGAATATGTAAATTATTCAGAAACCCTTTTTAAGGTGAAATGGTTTATAATTGTGGAATAAAATGACTTGTGTTATTTTTGGTATTCATCTCTGAGACTATAACTTGTGGTGTGTGTGTGTATATTATGGGGTCACAGTACGCAGTAGTTGGTTGACTGTTAAGATTAAGTATTGATAAGGGAAATGGAACTCGTGACAACCCGAATCCCCGACCCCGGATTTGGGTGTATTACACCAAGGGATGCAGGGAATATAAAACGAAAAGAAGTAAAGCCTCATCTCGCTAGAACGATGAGTAATAATGACAGCCATTAGAAGCTTAAAACAAGAGTTAATGAGCACACGAAACAAGTAAAAATTACTATGCATATACGAGTACCACTAACCCGAATTATTTTGACTTTTTATATCTCACCCAAACATATTCTGATTTTAAATATGACTGTTTCATATTTAACCACAAATAAGTCAAGTAAAGAATCAGGCTTTAATATCAGAACTTAGACTTATATCAAAACTTAACAGTCATCAGAACATGGCTCCTTAACTCAAAAAGTGAATGTTTTATTCTTGTAATTCTTCACACAAGTACTGATATGGTTTCATCAGAACTTAATCATCAGAACTTCCATCAGAACTTGTCCTCTGAATTTATGCAACTGACACTGAAACTGTTCATCTAAACTAACATTTATCACCACAGTAATTGTCATCATTCATATGGAGTGTATGTGTGTGCAGTAAGCTAAATATCATATAAAGATTAAAGTCTGATTCACTTCAGTACATCATAGAAATAAGGCATAACTAAGAACTTTGCTCAAAATCTGTCATTATTCTGAAGTCTACTATAGAATGAGTTCATGTATGAGTCCACCTCAACTGTTTTGTGTTCATTTTATGCATCTTTTGAAATTCCATTTTACAGTGGCTTCTCAGTGTAAGTGAGTCACGACTGCTTATCAGAATTTATGCTATTATCAGAGTATTTCTCCAGTAATCAGAGAATGTGAAAAGTCACCAAGAAAATTTTATTTTGCTTTTCTAATGCATATAACTTAATACCAGCAATGCACTTGGGTCTTCCCTTCCACATTTTTACTCTAGATCTCAAAGGAGTAACTGATTTTTATTTCTTTTCTTTTTTTTCTTTTGATAAGTGAGGCTTATCAGCACTTAGTACATTCACCAGATTTACCAACATCGGGACTTAACAGATAAGAAGCACTATTCTAGTTTTTGACTTAGTAACAAGATATACAAAGTAAACTTTAACTAATCTCAATATCAGAATTTGTTTGTGTTAAAAGATTTCCACATAAACAATTACTTCAAACATGGGATCTTTAGTATATTAAAGACTACTAGGTCAACATCTAGCACAGTTATCCTCATTGGATTGAATAGTCACATAAATAGTCATATCACTATCAGAGTTTAGAAATTCACATCAGACAACAATTAGCACTTAGAAAATTTCTAATTAAGCACATAATACACAAAGATAGTAATATCTGTAAATACTTATCATAAAGTCTGATGTATCAGAACATAAACTAAGCAGATTTAGAGAAAGAACCTGAAACCATTCCAAGTTCATTTACCAATCTTGTAAAAGTAGCTTCACACAGTGGTTTTGTGAAGATATCTGCTAGTTGTTGATCTGTTGGAACAAAATGCAATTCAACTGTACCTTCATCCACATGTTCCCTTATGAAGTGGTACCTAATGCTGATGTGCTTTGTCATTGAGTGTTGAACTGGATTACCTGTCATAGCAATAGCACTTTGATTATCACAGTAAATAGGAATTTTAGAAAATTCTAACCCATAATCTAGTAACTGATTCTTCATCCAAAGAATCTGTGCACAACAGCTTCCTGCAGCAATATATTCTGCTTCTGTAGTTGATGTGGAAATTGACTTCTGTTTCTTTCTAAACCACGAAACTAATCTGCCTCCAAGAAATTGGCAGCTTCCACTTGTGCTTTTCCTGTCAATTTTGCATCCTGCAAAATCTGCATCTGAGTAACCTATTAGCTTAAAGTCTGATTCTCTAGGATACCACAATCCCAGGTCAGGTGTACCCTTAAGGTACTTGAAAATTCTTTTCACATCTATTAAGTGAGGTTCTCCTGGATCTGCTTGAAATCTTGCACAAAGACAGGTAGCATACATGATATCAGGTCTACTTACATTTAGATAGAGTAATGAGCCAATCATACATCTGTAATCAGTAATATCTACTGATGTACCAATATCCTTATCCAATTTTGTTGCAGTGGCCATAGGAGTGGATGCACTTGAATAATTTTGCATTCCAAATTTCTTCAACAAATTTCTGGTGTACTTAGATTGACAAATAAAAGTTTCTTTTTCATTCTGCTTGACTTGAAGGCCCAGAAAATAGCTGAGTTCTCCCATCAGACTCATTTGATATCTTGACTGCATCAGCTTGGCAAACTTTTTACAAATTCTGTCATTTGTAGAACCAAAAATGATATCATCAACATATATCGGCACCAAAAGTAAGTCTTTTCCATGGTTGAGATAAAATAATGTTTTGTCAATAGTCCCTCTGTTAAATCCACTTTCCAGAAGAAACTGAGCTAGTGTCTCTTATCATGCTCTTGGAGCTTGCTTAAGGCCATAAAGTGCTTTGTCAAGTTTGTAGACATGATTAGGAAATTTTACATCTACAAAACCTGGAGGTTGTTCAACATATACTTCCTCTTCCAATTCTCCATTGAGAAAAGCACTTTTCACATCCATTTGAAAGACTGTAAACTTTTTGTGAGCAGCATAAGCCAAAAATATCCTTATGGCTTCCAATCTAGCAACTGGTGCAAATGTTTCATCATAATCAATTCCCTCCTGTTGAGAATATCCTTTTGCAACCAGCCTTGCTTTATTCCTTGTAATTATGCCATCACTATCAGTTTTGTTTCTGAACACCCACTTTGTACCAACAATAGATTTGTTCTTTGGTCTTGGCACTGGGGTCCAGACTTTATTTCTTTTAAATTCATTTAACTTTTCCTGCATTATTTGTACCTAATCAGCATCTTGAAGAGTGATAAAGACATTCATTTGATGTAGTTGTTCTAGTTCTGACACCTCCATCAGGATTTCCAATAATTAAGTCAGGTGTATGTGCTTTAGTCCACTTCCTTGCAGATGGAAGATTTTCTCTAGAACTGGATGCTCCCCCATGATCCATGCTGTCTTCATCAACATTTTCTGATGCTCCCCCTGATATTATGCTCTCTGAGTTGGATCCTTCAGAATTTGAGTTTCCAGAATTATCAGCACTTGAGTTTCCAAAATTATCAGAACTTGGCCCATCAGAACTTGATGAATCAGAACTTGAAGAGCCTGTTATAGGTTCTGATGCTTCTTGAGATGTGGTTGTATCTTCAGTATGCTCCCCCTGCACATGTGCATCTTCCTTTGGCGTAGTCACCACAGTTTCAATAACATCAGAGTTTAATCCATCAGAGTTTGTAGTATCAGGATTTAGATTGTCAGGATTTACAGTATCAGAATTTAAAACTTCATTCTCAAATCTCAGCTGATCATGATCATTGAAATCTTCAAGTCTGGTAATCTTCTTATCATCAAAAGAGACATTGATAGATTCCATGACAACCCTTGTTCTTAAATTGTAGACTCTGAAGGCTTTTGTGGAAAGTGGATATCCAACAAAAATTCCTTCATCAACTTTTAGATCAAATTTGGATAGCTGTTCAGGATGAGTCTTAAGAATAAAACACTTGCATCCAAATACATGAAAATACTTCAGATTTGGCTTCTTTTTCTTCACCATCTCATATGGTGTTTTTCCATGCTTGTTAATGAGTGTTGCATTTTGAGTAAAATAAGCAGTCTGCAACTTTGCTTCATCAAGCATAGTTCGTGCAGCTTCAATAAGAGTTCTATTCTTTCTTTCAACAACTCCATTTTGTTGTGGAGTTCCAGGAGCAGAAAATTCCTACTTTATTCCATGGTCTTTGCAGAACTCTTCCATGATCAAATTCTTGAACTCAGTGCCATTATCACTTCTTATAATCTTCACAGAATCTTTGATCAATTTATCCAGTTGCTTGACATGATCAATCAAAATAGATGCAAGTTTACTTTTTGTGTGCAAGAAATACAGCCATGTATATCTGGTGAACTCATCCACTATGACCATATCATATTTATTCTTTACAATAGACATGACATTCACTGGACCAAATAGATCAACATGTACTAGGTGATAAGGCTCAAGAATTAAAGATCCAGTCTTGCTCTTGAATGAAGATTTTCTTTGTTTTGCCTTTTGACAGGAATCACAAAGACCATTAGGAGCAAATATTGATTTTGGCAAACCTCTCACAAGATCTTTCTTGAATAGTTCATTTATAGTGTTGAAATTTAAATGAGAGAGTTTCTTGTGCCAATTCCAGCTTTCTTCAATTGATGCTCTACTTAACAGACAGATTGCAGAACCATCAGTACTTGTTGAAAGCTTGGCTTCATAAATGTTACCATGCCTGTATCCTTTCAGAACAACTTTTCCTATAGATTTGCTTACAACTTCACAGTGTTCTTCAAAGAAATTCACATGGTAACCTCTATCACAGATTTGATTAACACTGAGCAGATTGTGTTTAAGTCCTGAGACCAGAGCTACTTTTTCAATGATGACATTCCTCAGATTGATATTGTCATATCCCAAAGTTTTTCCCATATTGCCATCTCCATAAGAAACACTTGGGCCAGCTTTCTCCACAAAGTCTGATAGCAGGGCTTTATTTCTAGTCATATGTCCTGAACATCGACTGTCCAGAACTAGGATGTTATTCTTGTTGCCCTGCAATCACAAAGACCACTAATGATTAGTTTTAAGGACCCATACTTGCTTGGATCCTTTGGCCTTATTAAGTTTGTTAACATTTGCAGCGGATTTAGCATTAGAATTTATGTTAACAGTTTTCTTATCAGCATTTACAGTATCAGACTTTGCATCAGAACTTACACTAGAAGGAATAATGCTAACTTTCTTTAAAGAAGGTTTTATTTGATAATAATCATAGTACAAACTATGATATTCCTTACAAGTATAAATGGAATGCCATAAACTACCACAATGAAAACAAGGATTTTGTGGCCTATATCTAACAGACTGACTCTTAACTCCTGACTTTGAAGGTAAGGAGTTTATGTTCTTATTTTTCCTGCAAAAAGAAGCCAGATGGTTAGAATTTCCACAGTTATAACATTTCTTTCTAGGAGCATTAGGAACAGGCTTATAATCATTACTTTTATTCACACCTTCCTTTCCATTCCTATTTTTCCTAGGTGGCTTTACCTTGTTTACATTCTTAACATCTTTCAGCTTATGCTTAAGCTGCTTCTTTGTTATTAAGCCTATGTTTACTTCAGTTGGGTTACCCTGTTTTGGTTTGTTAGAAGTTAATTTCTCTTAAACTTCGGATTTATCAATATCAAACTTTACAGCTACAAACTTAACAGGATTTACCTTTGGCTTTTGTTTAACAACTATAGGCTCAATCTCTACAGTCCCCTTATCATTCTTATCATCTCCATAACCTAAGCCCTCTTTCCAGTTTCCACTACTAAGAATATCCTGAGTTGCATTACCAGAGTTAGTCCAAGTCCTGATAATCTCTCTTTCATTTTCTAACTCAGTTTTTAGAGATTCATTCATTTTAAGTACTTCATCCCTACATAGAAAGCATCATCTCTATCTTTATGAGTTTGATGGAACATGACTAACTCTTTTTCTAAATAATCATTCCTCTTTTTTTAAGCAAGATTTTCAGAAGTTAATCTTTCACATGTTAAAGTTTGATCTCTATAACTAATGAACATGGTTTTAAGATATCTTCTCAACTCATTAATATCATCAGTATGAAAGGCATAAGTAGTTTGAGGTACCTTTAACTTAGCAGCATCAGAACTGCTATCAGCATTTGCCATCAAGGCATAGTTCACCTCACTTTCAGAATCTGAAGTGTCTGTCCAACTTTTCTTCTTTATGACAAGAGCCTTGCCTTTATCACTCCTCACTTTCTTGCAATCAGGAGATATATGGCATTTCTCACCACAGTTGTAGCATTTGACATTTGTGTATTCTCCTCTGTCAGACTTTCCTCCTTTGCCTTCAGATTTTCTGAAACTCTTTTTATCAGAACTTGCACCTTTCCTGGAAGACTTCTTTCCCTTTCTGAATTTCCTGTATGCAATCCTTGTGATTCCTTTCACCATAAGAGCAAACAGCTTCATCATCTCTTCATCAGGATCCATCTCAGGTAAGCTTTCAGTTTCTGAGTCATTATCAGTATCAAAACTTGATGATTCAGTATCAGACTTTGTGATGAGAGCTTTTCCCTTTCCTTTCCTTAATGCAGCTGCTTTGGGGGATTCCTCCTCAGCCTTAAGAGCAACAGTCCTTGACTTTCTTCCATTCCTCTTGCTTCTTTATTCCATCTCAAGTTCATGAGTCTTGAGCATCCCATAAATTTCATCAAGAGTTGTTTCTTCAAGAGCATAGTTGTCTCTTATAGTGGTGGCCTTCAAATTCTAACATTCAGGAAGAGCTAATAGGAATTTAAGATTTGAATCTTCAAGATCATATTCCTTGTCAACTAGTGACAAATCATTCAAGAGTTTGACAAATCTGTTATACAAACCAATTAATGACTCATCAGGCTTTGAGTCAAAGTGTTCATACTCTTGAGTAAGTATAGTCTTCATGTTCTTCTTAATTGAATCAGTTCCCTGGCATCTTGTCTCCAAGGCATCCCATATCTCATTTGCAGTCTTGCAGTTAATTACCCTGTTTAACATTACATTATCAATGGCACTATGCAGCAAGTGTCATACCTTAGCATCCTTAGCAATTGATGAGATATCTTCAGCAGTGTAATCACTCTTCTCCTTTGGTACAGACTTTGCTGGTTCACCTGTAACTACAACAGAGAGTTTGGTTGGCTTGTGTGGTCCTTCATTGATTCTGTCAAGGTATTCTGGATCAGTAGCTTCCAGAAACATAGACATCCTCACCTTCCATATGGGATATTCAGATGGTTCCAGTATGGGAACTCTAATAGTCTCATATCGACTATGGAATTGAGTCTTTGGAGGTTCTTCAGTTTTGGTGGGCTTGGTTGGAGTTTGTTCTTCTTCATACATGATTGTTTTTGGATCTTAAACTATTTGTGTGTTAACAGATCTGCTCTGATACCACTTGTTAGGTCACACATACTGTAGAAGGTGGTTGAATACAATATTTATCACAATCAAATCGAATATAAGAACACAGAAAATAGATTTTATTTAACACAATAAACTCTGTTACAATATGGAACTGTCCTCTCTCAGTGATGAACAACTTATCACGATTGTTGCTAGGGTTATAATAAATAATAACTTCGATTATGATAACACATATAGTGTAAACCCTATGTCTGTGTTTATATACTACACAGTTACAAGATAATCTCTAATTGATATTGAATATGATTCTGTATCCTAAAATATATTAATTAGATATCTTCTTTTCCAAGTCTTCTATTTTCCATAGAAATCTTCTCCATGCATATCTCTTCTTTATTTAGTCTTGATCTTCTTTCCTTTCAATCAGCCTTTCCTTAACTGTTCGTCCTCCCGCACTTAAGTTCTGATATCCATCTTCTGATAATTATCTCCTGATAATTTAAGTACCGATATCCTTATGTTCTGACTTCCAATAAGTGCTGATTTCAGTAAGTACTGATATTTCCTGTTTGTTAAGATCTGAAAACAAAACATGAAACACTTTAGACATGACATCTCAAATATATCTAACATTATATATTACTCAACTTCCTCCAGCTTAAGTGTTTTCTTCTTCATATCTTTACACAAGGTGGATCTACTCTATCTCCTTAGCTTATAACTCCTTTCTTCGCACAATTGGAAGAGCTTCTTATCTTGTTCCTTCCTTTAGCAACTCATCCTACTACTAGCTTCCATACACTTTACTATTTGCTTCTCCTGAATTAATCTTTTCCTTATAAAAGGAAAACCAATTAGTTACTAAAATCATAGCAAACTCATCTAGCTCAAAGGGTGCCAGGTCAGCTGTACTACGTCCGAATTTCTAAACACTCGATCTTTTGGTCACTCTGGAAGTTCTGCCTCTAACTGTGCTATATGTTGACCCAGGGGATGTAATACCTTGAGTAACCATTTTACAATTCCTTACAATATGCCCAACCTTCCTACAATGGTAGCGAATAATTCCTCAATTTTCTGGATTACATTCCAACGCATAATGACCCTTATGACCACATTTGAAACATTGAACATTCTTTGTTTTCAGATCTGAAAATGACATCAGAATCTAACTTAAGCTAATTGGAACCAACTTCTATCTAACTAACCATTAGCTGGTAAAATTAACCAATCCTTGCTTTTATTTAACCAATTGGAATATCAATCGAATCGCCAATAACACACCATAATATACGTTGTATCTTTAAAAGTAGGGTATTTCCAAAAATTTGGGCAGCATTTCCTCTATATTACTGACTACCAGTCGGACTCAAGCCGACACCAATGATCAACCACCAACCATATCAATCCATCAACATCAACCAAACCACCAATAAGTATACTAACCATCTTTCACCAATCAACTCCACGGTTCACAGTACTGTGACACATAACATGTTAATAACCATATATATTACTAACCAACATCATGAAGCGAGGTTGGCTATTTCAGCCATAACTACCATCAAGCAACTTCGCAAACTAGGTCAACTTAGGGACCTCTACTAGGCATACTAATCTAAGTTTCAGCCAACCCTACTTCTAAAGGCGATTCCCTATCATTTTCCATAGACTCGACAACCACTGAATTAACTTTTCTAAGATAACAACCTTTCCCAATGGATCACAAATCCTTTCTGCTGTCATCATTCCAAAATAGCAATCGGACACAAAACTTTTTATTTCTCCTGACGGTTAATTCTTCGTTTACTTTCCATAACTAGGACGATCTGACCACAGTGGTTACCGAAAGAAATTCATTGCACAAAATACCAAATAAAATTTTAAAATCAAGATCATCCATTCTAAAAGAAATGTGAAGGAGATGTGGATATGACTGGGAGCAACCATACAAGTATATAAGATGGCCAGTCTTAGGACCATGCAGTTTACAACACATATTTTAGTGGCCTTCCACCAGACCCTTTGTCACACAGACAAATAGTCATATCATATATATTGTTTGCCCCAATCAACCGATAGAACCTCCGAGGAAAGAAATATAAGGGTTCAAGGTATAAACCTCAGTATTGATCCACATTCACTATAAGACTCGGCTGTCATGGCAGCCACTGACTATACCCTTCTACCAGAACTTTCACGATCAGATTCGCTTACTCGAGAAAAAAACTAAAAACCTCAACTAGACATTGCCAACGATACCTATATATAAGGGAGACTTACAAAAATCTAGGGCAGTTCCAGCCAATCCCCAACAAACATCAGGGTTACGCCTACGAACCCTTGACTAAACTCACAGACTCGCTCCTCTGGTTGAGTTGATGACTCATATCTATATAGAATAAACCTTCTTGCACTCTTCTGACTCTATTCCTAACCTAAATCAGGGATTCAAACCTATAGCTCTGATACCATCTGTGACGGCCTCAACCCCGGGGTCAGGAGTTGACGCCATCCACAACATAACAACCACCATAAAATAATTCATTTCACTGATAAAACATAATCACGACCCCTCTTACCAAGTAAAACATGTGTGAACTGGATATCAAAACTAGCATGCTCTATAAAACCAAATCATGAGTTGTGTGCTGTGCATAAATACCAAATTTCAATTTTAGCATGCGTCTTTCATTTTCAAATCTTCTGTCCCATCGCAGGACCCATAAAACCATTTGTCCCGTTACGGGGACCCAAAATCATTTGTTCCGTTACGGGAACCATAAAACTTGTCCCATCACAGGACCTATAAAACTTGTTCCTCTCTGGAAACCCCAAAATCATTTGTTCAGATATAAAAGTATTGGATGATCCCTGGTGAGACAGCTGATCAGGCTATCTCTATAGGATAACTCTATCTTGGCTATCCTATGAAAACTTGTTCCCGAACTCAGAGACTAGCTAGGTCCCTGTCACGCTGGGCTGGTGGTTATAATAGGGTGCGCAACCACTTCACCTCTTACGCTAACTTCCAGGCCGTCACGGGCCTCCTGCGTACACTCATCCAATTATCTGATCATTTTTATCCAGTTTTCCAAATCACTTACCTATCTCTTATCAAAACAATTATATCACAGCACACTTTCTAAAAGAATTTTCATTTTATTTAAAATTTAGAGATAGGTATTTCAGAAGTTACTTTTCCCCCAAAACACAAGTTAACAAACAATTTGAAACCCAGGGGATACGTAACTTAAATCGTTTTGTTCCACTACGAGAATAAAACAACAGTATATTCATATATGTTGAACCGTAAAAGATTTGTTCAGGGGTACTTGTCTTGCAGAGCTTTACAAATAATATCGATTGACCTTGAGCCGACACGGACGCTCAGACTTTAACGTCTAACCACTAGATTACCCTGGATTCGACTCCAACACTCAGGTACTTCGATCGGAATCTTACTGAGCTCGTCGACTGTCCACTAGGATATCCAATGCCAACTCTTGGGCCTTCTGACTAGCACCTACAAAGTCGAAACACCCTAACTTAGAACTTCGATTATGCTTGACATATCCTCGCTAACAATCTACACGAACGTTAACAAAACCTGACTCATAACTTATTCAATACTATAATACACGTATAAGTTAAGGTTCACATCTTTGAAAGTCGGTTCGGTGTTCGTTTTCTGAAAATAGGTATATTTATCCTTTTATGAAATTAGGGTTATCGATTTTCGTAAAGTATTTCATCACAACACATAATCAGATTTCGTATAAGGTACGTTAATATAACCGATCGATGTTCCGATAGTCATTGGGTACGGCCTCGTATTCCCGTAATTTAATTTTTCGGAAATCGGGCAGCACCTCCTTTGATTATCGGCTAACCCGTCGAACATCCCGACGTCAAATCAATCACAACCAATTCAAACCAACCACAATACAATTCCCAACCACGATTCCAGTCAACATTGTCAATTCACAAATTCATAAACACCAATTAAATACACTTATTATTCGCTATTATCCGCATTTTTATGTCTTAACTCGCATTTTATAATTTTATTCGCAATTTGTATTTTAAATCATATTTTGTATTTTAAATTGTAGGACTCATAAATATTCATCATAGTCCACCGTCGGCTCACCGAAGCTCATCGCCGATGACGATAAAATTTACGGGTACCCGATTATTTCGGGTTTCCAACATAAATTTCATCGATTATTCAAATTATTTTCCGCACGAAAAATATATTTTATATCACGAATACTACTCGAGTAATTTCTGCAAAAAAATAATAATTAATTAAAAAATTCAATTCGAATTAGCCAAGACACAGCAGGGCAACGCAGGGCAACACATATACACGCAACAGGAATACAGGCGCGTGCATCACACGCACGCCGGCCACCACGCCGGAAAACGCACGGCGGCGGCCGGGAAGTAACAAAATGATAAAAAAACGGCAACGATTCACCACAACACACAAGCACACACACAAACCACCATATATACATACGTATATATATATAGCAGGAACCACAAACCAGCAAACTAAACGGAATAACAACCCAGAACAGAGATGGACCGGAGAAAGAAAAGAGGCGGCCGGAATCTCACCTGCAACAGGGAGGATGAAAAGAGGAGGTAGCGAAAGGGAGGAAGAATGAGGGAGATTTGAGGGATTGAACAGGAGAGAGACATGAATTTTGGGGGAGAAAGGAAAACACAGTCGTGTTTATCTAATTTGCTAATCATTTTTTATCCGAAATCTTTATAATTTAACGAAATGAGGTGCGATTAAAAACTCCTCAAAATAAATCCAAATTAGTGCTGAAATCTTATAAATATCCCGAAACCATTAAAACATAAATGCTTATAGTTTTTTTAAAAGCATTTTTGACACATAACTCGGACCCGCGTTTAACGATTAAACGAACCAATGCACAGGTGAAACTAATCTCAAAAATTCCCAAAATAATTTTAAAATTCTCAGAATATTCCCAACTTCAATAAATATGAGTTTCATAATTTTTAAAGAATTCTCTAATTAAATACGTATTTTATAAAGAAATGAAATCAGAAAATCATACAGGACTAAATATTTGATGGAATATTGATTTCTAAATTTTATAAAATCCCAAAAATAGTTATTGTAATTATAAAATCTTAAAAAATTTTAGAAACAATCCCAGTATTTATGAAAATAAGTTTGCCCTAAAACCACTTTTACAAGTAATAACGAGGCAATACAGTTCAACAAACAATTATACAAATAATCCTTAAACACCAGCGATCTCACATAATTAAAGATATTATCCAACTAACAGAACCCATACGCATATTTTATTTATTTAATTACCCAATAATTACATATTTAAATAATAAGAATATACGAGTCGTTATATCCTTCCCCCTTAAAAAGATTATGTCCTCAGAATCTGACTTAACTAAACAAGGGTGGATATTTGTCAAACATATCTGACTCCAACTCCCAAGTAGACTCTTCTACTCGAGGACTTATTTAAAGCGTTCTACTATAGACATGAACTTAATCCTAAGGATTCGCTCATAACGATCTAGGATCTGGGTCGATCATTCCATGCAGAACAATTTGGACAAGAGCCCATTGGCTCCTACTTAACGATTTGGTTCGAATCAAGAACATATCGCTTTAACAATGACATGCAGAACACATTATAAATGTCTGCAATTGTAATGACAATGCTAACCCATGAGCACTTCATCTGTCTTCCTCGATACCTCCAACAGGTACATATATTTAGGGCTCAACTCACCCATTCTAACTAAACCTAACCAATTTCTTTCAAGGTGAAATTTTATCAATACCCATGATCCTACTTTTATATCCATACTCTTTCGATATAAATCCGTCTCCTTTCTTTGTCCATCCCAAGATGCGTCAACGAATCTACACCACTACGTCCTTGGTGCGCTGAGTTTACTCAGGATCTAACAACTTATCTACTCCCACTTTTTTCAATAGAGGGGAACTCACACTTATGCTCACACAGGGCTTCACAAGGTAGCATTCCCTACTAACATGATAATTATTAACATAGATGACTCAATTAATGGTAGGTGTTTACCAAAGTTTCCTTTTAGATTCAAACTATATACTCTCAACATATCTTATATTGCCTGAATTGTCCTTTCACTTTGACCCTTCGACTACCAATGATAGGCGGTGCTCATTTTTAATTTAGTTTCCAAACATTCGAACACCTCTTACTTCTCTCCATCAGCTAAGACTGAAAAGTAATCTCATATCTTCACTTCTTCTCACCTTCAGATATTTGAACTTTATATTCCACTTTTTCCCTATTCTTTATTAAGTCCTTAGCAATTTTAATCACATTCAATCCTTTCCTTCTATACAGGGCACCTGTTACTACATCGACTTTGCTTAAGTGATCTTTGATGAAACGATCGGTATCCTTTGTTTATCTCAGCTACAATTCATTCTGGAAAATTTAGCGTATAGTTTCTTCCCTTCTAATCTTCATAGGGAAATCATTGAGCGTTCTACATAAACTTTGTTAATCTTTAAATAGCTGAGGATGTTATCAATAAATACAATTCGCTTATCCAAGTACTCATTATACCCCATTTTCCTCCATTCCTTATAGACAACGGATACACTTGCTACTCCATATAATATCACCAGAAATTACAATGCTCATAACTCATTCTAATCGCCATCTTTGATACGTCCTCAGGTTGGATCTTAAGTCAATCCCCGAGAAATAACACACTCCTTGAATTAAGTCACCTAAATAATCAATTCTTAATATGGTTACTTATTCCTATTCATCATTTTGTTAAACTCTCGGTAATCATTACATACTCTCATAATTCCCTCCTTCTTTTCAGCAACATCTCTGATGTAAACCAAGGGACTATATCTGGTAAGCTCATTTTCTTGACTAATATCTTTTACATTTATCGAACTAATTATTTCCCCAACTGGCCTTCAAAGAAATTCCAAGGTAATTATATATTACTCAACTTCCTCCAGCTTAAGTGTTTTCTTCTTCATATCTTTACACAAGGTGGATCTACTCTATCTCCTTAGCTTATTAACTCCTTTCTTCGCACAATTGGAAGAGCTTCTTATCTTGCTCCTTCCTTTAGCAACTCACCCTACTACTAGCTTCCATACACTTTACTATTCGCTTCTCCTGAATTAATCTTTGCCTTATGGAAGCAAAACCAATTTGTTACTAAAATCATAGCAACTCCTCTAGCTCAAAGGGTGCCAGGTCAGCTGTACTACATCCGAATTTCTAAAAACTCGATCTTTTTGTCACTCTGGAAGTTCTGCCTCTAACTGTGCTGGATGTTGACCCTGGGGATGTAATACCTTGAGTAACCATTTCACAATTCCTTGCAATATGCCCAACCTTCCTATAATGGTAGCGAATAATTCCAGAATTTTCTGGATTACATTCCAACGCATAATGACCCTTATGACCATATTTGAAACATTGAACATTCTTTGTTTTCAGATCTGAAAATCACATCAGAATCTAACTTAACCTAATTGGAACCAACTTCTATCTAACTAACCATTAGCTGGTAAAATTAACCAATCCTTGCTTTTATTTAACCAATTGAAATATCAATCGAATCGCCAATAACACACCATAATATATGTTGTATCTTTAAAAGTAGGGTATTTCCAAAAATTTGGGCAGCATTTCCTCTATATTACTGACTACCAGTCGGACTCAAGCCGACACCAATGATCAACCACCAACCATATCAATCCATCAACATCAGCCAAACCACCAATAAGTATACTAACCATCTTTCACCTATCAACTCCATGATTCACAATACTGTGACACATAACATTTTAATAACCATATATATTACTAACCAACATCATGAAGTGAGGTTGGCTATTTCAGCCACAACTACCATCATGCAACTTCGCAAACTAGGTCAACTTAGGGACCTCTACTAGGCATACTAATCTAAGTTTCAGCCAACCCTACTTCTAAAGGCGGTTCCCTATCATTTTCCATAGACTCGACAACCACTAAATTAACTTTTCTAAGATAACAACCTTTCCCAATGGATCACAAATCCTTTTTGCCGTCATCATTCCAAAATAGCAACCGGATGCAAAACTTTTTATTTCTCCTGACGGTCAATTCTTCGTTTACTTTCCATAACTAGGACGATCTGACCACAGTGGTTATTGAAAGAAATTTATTGCCATAAAATACCAAATAAAATTTTAAAATCAAGATAATCCATTCTAAAAGAAATGTGAAGGAGATGCGAATATGACTGGGAGCAACCATACAAGTACGTAAGTTGGCCAGTCTTAGTATCATGCAATTTACAACAAATATTTCAGAGGCGTCCCACCAGACCCTTTGTCACACAGACAAATAGTCACATCATATGTATTGTTTGCCCCAATCAACCGATAGAACCTCCAAGGAAAGAAATATAAGGGTTCCAGGTATAAACCTCAGTACTGATCCACATTCACTATAAGACTCGGCTGTCATGGCAGCCACTGACTATACCCTTCCACATGAACTTTCACGATCAGATTCGCTTACTTGAGAAAAAAACTAGAAACCTCAACTAGACATTGCCAACGATACCTATATATAAGGGGGACTTACAAAAATCTAGGGCAGTTCCAGCCAATCCCCGACAAACATCAGGGTTACGCCTACGAACCCTTGACTAAACTCACAGACTCGCTCCTCCGGCTGAGTTGCTGACTCTTATCTATATAGAATAAACCTTCTTGCATTCTTCTGACTCTATTCCTAACCTAAATCAGGGACTCAAACCTGTAGCTCTGATACCAACTGTGACGGCCTCAACCCCGGGGTCAGGAGTTGACGCCATCCACAACAGAACAACCAACATAAAATAATTCATTTCACTGATAAAACATAATCACGACCCCTCTTACCAAGATCTTTTCCAGGTTTAAGTATGACTTAGGTTATAATTTACCACAAAACTAATTCATTACAACCATCTTGACAATACTACCTTAATACAGCAACTCAACAGACCATTTCTGGTCTGACACAACTCCCTCAGAGGAGCCTGACACGGAAGGAACTGGGACTCTACCCCGACTAACACAGAAGAATCTCCTAGGTATCTACAATACATATGTAAAACATTTTGCAAGCGTGAGCAATCAATTGCTCAGCAGTACATTATATGAATAATAATCAAAAATAGTTTATGATAAACAATTATAGGAACAGAAATCATAACTTCCTAGAATACAAGTAAAACATGTGTGAACTGGATATCAAAACTAGCATGCTCTATAAAACCAAATCATGAGTTGTGTGTTGTGCATAAATAGCAAATTTCAATTTTAGCATGCGTCTTTCATTTTCAAATGTTCCGTCCCATCGCAGGACCCATAAAACCATTTGTCCTGTTACAGGGACCCAAAATCATTTGTTTCGTTATGGGAACCATAAAACTTATCCCATCACAGGACCTATAAAACTTGTTCCTCTCCGGAAACCCCAAAATCATTTGTTCAGATATAAAAGTATTGGATGATCCCTGGTGAGACAGCTGATCAGGCTATCTCCATAGGACAACTCTATCTTGGCTATCCTATGAAAACTTGTTCTGGAACTCAGAGACTAGCTAGGTCCCTGTCATACTGGGCTGGTGGTTATAATAGGGTGTGCAACCACTTCGCCTCTTACGCTAACTTCCAGGCCATTACGGGCCTCCTACGCACACTCATCCAATTATCTGGTCATTTTTATCCAGTTTTCTAAATCACTTACCTATCTCTTGTCAAAATAATTATATCACATCACACTTTCTAAAACATTTTCATTTTATTAAAAATTTAGAGATAGGTATTTCAGAAGTTACTTTTCTCCCAAAACGCAAGTTAACAAACAATTTTAAACCCAGGGAATACGTAACTTAAATCGTTCTGTTCCACTACGAGAATAAAACAACTGTATATTCATATATGTTGAACCGTAAAAGATTTGTTGAGGGGTACTTGCCTTGCAGAGCTTTACAAATAATATCGATTGACCTTGAGCCGACACGGACGCTCAGACTTTAACGTCTAACCACTAGATTACCCTGGATTCGACTCCAACACTCAGGTCCTTCGATCGGAATGTTATTGAGCTCATCGACTGTCCACTAGGCTATCCAATGCCAACTCTTGGGCCTTCTGACTAGCACCTACAAAGTCGAAACACCCTAACTTAGACCATCGATTATGCTTGACATATCCTCGCTAACAATCTACCCGAACGTTAACAAAACCCGACTCGTAACTTATTCAATATTATAATACACGTATCAGTTAGGGTTCATGTCTTTGAAAGTCGGTTCGGTGTTCGTTTTCAGAAAATAGGTATATTTATCCTTTTATGAAATTAGGGTTATCAATTTTCGTAAAGTATTTCATCACAACACATAATCAGATTTCGTATAAGGTACGTCAATATAACCGATCGACGTTCCGATAGTCATTGGGTACGGCCTCGTATTCCCGTAATTTAATTTTTCGGAAATCGGACAGCACCTCCTTTGATTATCGGCTAACCCGTCGAACGTCCCGATGTCAAATCAATCACAACCAATTCAAACCAACCACAATACAATTCCCAACCACCGATTCCAATCAACACTGTCAATTCGCAAATTCACAAACATCAATTAAATACACTTATTATTCGCTATTATCGGCATTTTTATGTCTTAACTCGCATTTTATAATTTTATTCACAATTTGCATTTTAAATCGTATTTTGTATTTTAAATTATAGGACTCCAAAATATTTATCATAGTCCACCGTCGGCTCGCCGAAGCTCATCACCGACGGCGATAAAATTTACGGGTACCCGATTATTTCGGGTTTCCAACATAAATTTCATCGATTATTCAAATTATTTGCCGCACGAAAAATATAGTTTATATCACGAATGCTACTCGAGTAATTTCTGCAGAAAAAATTATAATTAATTAAAAAAAATCAATTCGAATTAGCCAAGACACAGCAGGGCAACACATATACACGCAACAGGAACACGGGCGCGTGCATCACACGCATGCCGGCCAACGTCGGAAAACGCACGGCGGCAGCCGGGAAGTAACAAAACAAAAAAAACGGCAACGATTCACCACAACATACAAGCACACACACAAAGCACCGTATATACATACATATGTATATATAGCAGGAACCACAAACCAGCAAACTAATTGGAATAACAACCCAGAACAGAGATGGGCCGGAGAAAGAAAAGAGGCGGCCGGAATGTCACCTTCAACAGGGAGGAGGAAAAGAGGAGGTAGCGAGAGGGGGGAAGAATGAGAGAGATTCGAGGGATTGAATAGGAGAGAGACATGAATTTTGGGGGAGAAAGGAAAACACAGTCGTGTTTATCTAATTTTCTAATCATTTTTATCCGAAATCTTTATAATTTAACGAAACGAGGTGCGATTAAAAACTCCTTAAACTAAATCCAAATTAGTGCTGAAATTTTATAAATATCCCGAAACCAGTAAAACATAAATGCTTATAATTATTTTTAAAGCATTTTTGACACATAACTCGGACCCGCGTTTAACGATTAAACGAACCAACGTACGGGTGAAACTAATCTAAAAAATTTCCAAAATAATTTTAAAATTCTCGAAATATTCCCAACTTAAATAAATATGAGTTTCATAATTTTTAAAGAATTCTATAATTAAATACGGATTTTATAAAGAAATGAAATTAGAAAATCATACAGGACTAAATATTTGATGGAATATTGATTCCTACGGTAATAACCGGCCAATCCTACCTCTAATAGTCGCCCTAACCACGGTCATCGATTCCTCAACGGTCCGTTCTTCATTCTTGTCAGGATCTCCCACGGGATCTTTTTTAGCAACAATTCCTTCTGGGATAACATCCTCAACCGTTATATCCTTAATATGAATATCATCTGGTCCCTCGTTAGGGTGCTCCATTGGATCGACAATCTGATCCCCAATATGTAGTAAAACATCATCATATTATTGCTCTTGAACTTCAGGGTTCGGAGTCCCACTACCATATACGATAACGAACTACGCTTCTATCACGATATTTATAAGGGTTCCCAAAAGGGTTTTAACTGTCAGTACTATGTTAGGTAGTCTGACTATGAACTTGGCAAGAGTTCTTATTATCTTAGTGAAATTCTTATCTTAACGTCGCATCATCTCTGAGGTTTATAATGCTTAGCTCTGATACCATTTCTCTAACACCCCCGAATCCGGGGTAGGGGATCCGGGTTGTCACGAGTTCCATTTCCCTTAATAACACCCAATCTTAATAAACAACCAACTACTACATACTGTGACCCCACAATAAACACACACACCACAAGTTATAGTCTCAGAGATGAATACCAAAATAACACAAGTCATTTTATTCCACAATTATAAGTCATTACACCTCAAAAAGGGTTTCTGAATAAATTTACATTTCTTTGCCATTATTACAATTTATAATATACATAAGTCTGGTACATCAAAAGTTGAAATCCTAGCCTATTGGTAGTTCCTACCTCAGCTACAACGGCATCAACGCCTACAGGAAACTGTGGAACATTTCCTATCCGCTCGTCAATTGGGAGCTTGGTCATGTTCATCTCATCTATCTGTTGTTGTGTGATGAAAGAAGAAAGCAAGGGTGAGCAACAAGCCCACCAAAATAACATGTATTGTAATTAACAATATATGAGCCTTCTCATAGTACTCATGAAAGTCTTGGTCAAGCATATATGAACCAAGTTTGATATCTTAATGCGACGAAGTCACAAAATATTCAGTATATATACATATATACTTTTAAAAACCTTTGAAATCCTCTGACATGTATATTATACACAGAGTTCTAGTTTATAACTGTATAAAAATATCGTTGCAAGGTGATCTCATATATCTAACCTTGTCGCAACGTTTTTGTGAAAATCTTTGTCATGCATAAGATAATCATTTACTAAATATAAGTTGAAAAGATGAAGTTACAAGATACTCTAATATACTTATATCTTTTTTTCCGAATACTACTTGAACTACCACCATTTAAGGTATAAATAGTTCATCCCATAGATGAAGCTACAAGACAAAACTTGTATAGAATCAATCTTTGAAATATCATCAAAATGAAATAAAGTTATGAGATACTTCATTTGATGAAAACATCATTTTGAAAACTCGACCCTGCCAACACTCAACAATCGCCCAGCCGTAGCCTTTCTATCAAAGTGCTCTGGGTAGTTGCAGAAATATCCAACTAGATGATGAACTCATTACGGGAGTTTGCTGCGCCAGGAAGACCACTCACGATGATCAGTCACAGTAGTGCAACCCCACCATTTTCTACATGTAGAGGAGAACAGTCGGATTTACTTGTCGACCGAATGCTGAACTTCCGGGCCATTTGGGCCAATATAATAAGGTTGGGTCGGTGCCACTCGACCACTTACACTACTCCTAGTTTAGATGAAATCCATGACTCTGAAACGTAAAGCTCGTCCCCCCTTTCCCCAAGTAGAAACTTGTTGACACGGCTCCACCAAGAAGTCGTATCTAGTTGGAAAAGGAAAACTCACCGATATTTCCCAGGCGATGCCTGTTAATGGATTAACTTATTTCAAGAATTTTACTTACCGGGTATTGGGTAAGTAATCAAAAACTCTTTTATCAAAACAGCAAACTTGTTGCGAATATAAAAATACATCACGGAGCCGGATACCTCAGATTTTTGAGCGAGTATTTAAATCTCCTTCGAAAGGAAGATCTTAAATTTGAAAACGAGTTTCGGGATCCGCTCTAACTTTCCAAAAATAGTTTTGATAAAGTTTGAAAATAATCTCTAGAAATATTTAAAGTAAGAATGATTTGATAATATCAATCATTTTCCGAATACTTGGCGAATATTGACACATTATTCTTTAAGAAAGTAAAGAATATTATTTAATAAAATAAGCGGAGTCATAAGTCCTCGAATGAATATTCAAACTAATATTCATTAAATAAATAAGCGGAGTCATAAGTCCTCGAATGAATACTCAGACTAATATTCATTAAATAAAATAAGCGGAGTCATAAGTCCTCGAATGAATATTCAGACTAATATTCATTAAATAAAATAAGCGGAGTCATAAGTCCTCGAATGAATATTCAGACTAATATTCATTTATTAATAGAAATAAAATAAGTTTCATAACTAGAAACTCTATTCAATAATTAAACTAGTCTTTGATCACAATAGGAATCTTAAATGAATATTTAAAAAAATAGTATTCACTTATAATATAAAACTATCGAATAAACATTATTCGATTAATAGTTTTGCAAACTATTTATATATATATATATGTATATAATATACTACGGAACATCGCCTTCCGGTTTAGAAAAATGTTCAACTCTGGGTCCCCTATACTAAGGGTATACGCAAGTAATGCCTATCTCTAGCATAGGAAATGAAATATCAAGATTATGAAACAGGCATGCATATATATCATATCAACATGCTCCAATATATCACAAGGCTTGCTAATAATAACCATGCACTTATCTCAAGATAATACATCAATATATTTACATCACAATGACAGTATAACGGGTAGAAAACTTGCCTGAGTGTTCCAGGGTAGACTTAAGCTTAGAGTGGGTCCGGTAACCTATGAACAACAACATAAGCCGGAATTAGACCACGGTCACTTAAGAAACTAGTCAAAACTCACCCATACCCTAACGGTCACTTACGGTCGCTTATATGCTTAACGATTTGCATTAATCGCTCGCGTACCCTCGGCTCCACTAATTTTAATAAATTAACCGTTACGAATTTTAAGGAGACTCTTTTGGGAATACTTTACCAACTTCCTAATCCACCTTACATATTTTTTTCATTATCCAATTAGTCTTTTAAGGGCCTTAAACAAGGTTTTAAAGTAAAGTAAGGGGTAATGGTTCACTCACGAAACGCCGTTACTTAAAATGGTCGTTTCTCCTAAACCGTACATCGGATCTAAGCGAACCACATATCAAAATGAATCTTACAAAATGATCTAGCTAAAAATGGCAAATTTCAGAATCTTAAAGTGAGTTCACAGGTCCTAAAGTTAATCATAGAAACAGTTAAGGAAAATTGGGCATTATGACGGCGATGTTTACGCGATTCCCAAAATAATTACTACTCTAAATCCTCATCAATTCACTCCCATCCTCCAAAAATTAATAACACCAAAAATACAAATTAAACCACTAAAAAATCAGTCCACATTCCAAGGTTTTACCAACTCATTCAATCACTAAAAATTCACCATTCAAAATCAATACAACTTCACAAAAATCACTACTAAGTGTGGATCTAACTATACATTTACCAATTCATCTAAAAACTCAAACAATCAAGCTTAGTACTAAAGGTCAAGAAGTTTTTTACCTTGATTTGTGAGTGAAAAGTTTCTAGGGAGCCTTAAAATCTTGTTCCATCCTTATACAAGCTTGGATCTCACAAACAATCAAGAAAACACAAAGTTAGATTTTGAAGTTTCTAAAAGTCCTATTTAAAGAACTGTAAAAATGAAGGTCTTACCATGATTATTTAGACAAGAATTATGAACAAGAGTTGTAGGTCATCTCAATACCTTTCCAACGAGCTATAGAAAACAATATTTGAGTGAGTATTGAAGGAGATATGGCAGTTTGACATTTCTGATATCATTTTGGCCGAGAGCAAAATGATGAAATGAAAAGAATAAAAAAGCTTCTTTGATTTCCTTGCATAAATATCTTCTCTCTTGATGACATCATCCATCATGCATCACTTTCTTGCCATGTGTCAATCCCTTGTGGTTTGATGATGACATAATCCTTGGCTTCTTGTACAAGCTTGTCTCTTGGTCGCTTATTTGTTTTACGGTTCGCTTAACTCTCGTTCTCGTTAATAGTTTGAGGGATCATATCCAGGATCTTAATACTTGGGCTTCCCTGAACCTTTATTAATATATTATATTCCTTTAATGATCCTCTGCTATAATCCTTAAATAAAAATCCTTTTAATCATGTTACCTTATACTCAATTTTTTTAGTATCTGGTGGATTTTCGGGAAAAAATCAAAGTGTCCGGATTCGAATTCTGACGACCTTTACATACACTCATTTACTTTATGGAATACTAATACGATCTCAGAATTTCCATAATAGTACTCCTATATAGTGTGGTCTGATAATTTTCCTTAATCAGTATAGACAGAAAGAAATTACTAATTATCAGGGTTTTAAAAATTTCCAAAAATTGGGGTTATTACATTGCAACTAAAGTGGATTCCCTGGACACAAGACTAAAAGCAGTAGAAGCCTCTCTCACAGCTATTCATCTACATCAAGCACAACAAACTCAGTTGCTTTAAAAGCTGGTGGCTGCACAAATTTCTACCTCCACTCTACTTGATCATAACAAAAAGGGGGAGACAACCATCACAGTTAGTCAAGGAGGGCAAACCACTGAGAGGAGCATGTGTTAAATGTTCAAATCAGCCAAGTAATAGTTCCAGAAATTACATTACCAAAGCCACTAGTATTGGACAATATTGAAGCAGATCCAGATAGCAGTTGCTAAGCTGGATTCTAAGTCAAATCTCAAGGAGCTTGATATTGCAGCTGTTGAAAAGGAATTGGATGACAAGTGGAGGAAAATAGATGAAGAAATTCAGAAGAAATTTGGTCAGATACAAAAACCAGACAAGATCTTTCATCACCACTCTCAAGTCAAGCGTATCTCTGTGAATGAAATGAGTCTAGGTAGCTTAGAAAAAGGCCAACCTTCATGTATAAAGTCTCCAAAGGCCAACCTGGTTTTGAAGCCTAAGAAAAACTATCCAAAGTCATCAGACAAAAATCCTGTGGATCTTATGTTTGAGACTCCAAGGCCAGATGAAAAGAAGCTGTTGGCAAGGTCAATTGCATTCTTCAAAGATCCAACTGATTCAGTGCTAAAAAGAAGAATTTCCAAGATCTACAGAAATGGTAAGGAAATCTGTGTGGTGGCTGGACACCCTCAGTTTGTAGAAGCCAAGAAGGAAGAAAAGGAAAGAAGCAAGTAAGAAAAGAAGTAGGCTGCTCTAGATGCTAAGAAGCTCGAACAAAAGAAGAAGCAAGCTGCTATCTTGGAAAAACTTCAAGATGTGAAAACTACAACTGAGGTTTCTGAGAAACCACCTCTGATTACTGAAGCTCAAGATCAGAAAATGCTCAGTGAACCTCAACAGACAAAGAAAGCAAGATACAAGCAAAGAATCAAGAGAAAATTGGACTTCGGTGATGAGGAATTGGAAGACTACATTCCCAAACAGTCTACAACCTCAACTCAAACATCCAAGCCCTCAGTGGTACATGAGGAATTAACGGTGGATCCAACAAAGAATTTTCATATTAAGCCTATAATTCCCAAGGATGAGCCAATAGACTGGGAAAGTTTGCCAATTCCTGAACTCAATTTACCTATCTTCAACAAGCCAATGAGAACAAAGTCTAGAGAAATCAAGAAGGTCAAGCTTGTGAGTTTCAGAACCAAAATCCTAGCCAAACCAATAGTCAACAATGGAGATCTTCTATACATCTGTGACATCAAATAATTTTTAGAGATTAATCTCTACATGGATGAACTAGAAGAAGTGAGAGCAATTGATGCTCACAGAAATCTCCCTGAAAGACTGTGTACAGGTACAAGGGAGGGAAAGAAATCACATGGCCTCTTCACAGGATTATTCAAGAAAACTGCTCTGTACTGATAAAGATCTACTCATCTTTCAAGAAAAACTTTGGATTTAATATGACTGCAAGGAGATTAGTCCTAAAGAAGATTAAAGATCTAAGGAGTAATAAAGCCAAAGATGCACTCCCAAAGACTCTATCAATTGCCTTCACAGGAAATAGAGTGCATTTGAGGCCTTATTGGCTGATGGAATTCATGGATGACAAGGGTGTTAGAAGATTCTTCAGACTGGATGACCAATTGAGTATCTCTAGCAATGAGACTCTATTGGAAATGCAAGAAAAACTGGATCTGTCAGATGCTGAAGAACTTGAATTCCACAGACAACTCCAAAGTCAAATAGAAGATAATAACCAAAAGCTTGGGAAGAAATCCAGACAATCAAGGAAATAGAAATCATCTGCTCAGACTAGAGGAGCACCTTGATAATGATTGTGAGAACTCTTTGCACACTTTGCTTTGTTCAATTTTCAATAAATTTGTAGCACTTATTAATTTTACCTACTATATTTCAATCTGTAGATTTAGGTTGTTTTGTTTTTATCAAGTTTCTCTTAATTTATGGCTACAATTCCCGTAGTCATAAATTGGGGGAGATTGTTAGGAATATGTTGTGAACTTGATGATAAGTTAAACAAAACACCTTAGTAGATTTAACTTAGTGAATTTTGTAGCTCTCGACGGATGTTCTAATATAGTCCCGACGGATGAACTTTATAGTTCCGACGGATGACAATTGAACATCCATTGAGAGTGTAGCTAATGTAACAATAAGTATTGTAGCACAATTCTGTAAACAACATGTTTTAGTTGAGTAGATGATGTAGGATTCTGTAAATCATGATGACTACTAGATTGATGTACAGAATAGGTTGGCTAACTGTAAATATAAGATGCCTTATAATTTTGTACAAGTGAAATAGAGTCAAGTGACAGAAAGACTCCCAACGGATAATCTACAAAGACTCCCGACGGATGATCACCAAAGTTCCCAACAGATAATCAACAAGACTCCCGACGGATGACCAACATAGTCCTGATGGATGATCATATTCAAAATAGCTGTTGATAGTGACAACATAGTCACATGCGTCGAATGTTTGTAAAAGGAATGTGGCAACCTGTTAAGCAGGATTTTGAGAACAAAGAAGCATTACCATTTCCATGCAAATGTGAAGATATTCAAAGATGCTGGATAAAGTAATGTAGAAGCATGATATTAGACTAGATTTATTTTATTTTATTATCTTGTCTTACTATCATCTAACTTGGTGATATATAAACCAAGTATAGCAAGTAGAATAACTAACCAAGCAAGCACATTTTTCAGAGAGATAAATAAAGCTGTACTTGTTAAGAATTTCTTTGTAGTTTGTTTGTTCACTTGTAAAGAAGCTGTGTGCTATTCAAAGCATCACAGAGTTCTCTATCTAATATATATATATATATATATATATATATCTGGTGGATACTTTCAAATCCATCGGAAAGTTTTAAAGATTGTGTTTTATTACTTAGTGTTTTGATTTCTATTATTATTATTTCATTCCACATTACTGCAAATCAAACACTGTTATATATATATATATATATTGAGTTAGAACATTTTTAAAATCTTAAAAAGAAGCCAGAATTACATTCAACCCCCCTTCTGTAATTTTTGTTGTATTATTAGGGAATAACAGAATCCTTGTTTTTATTATAGCAGTGTTTGGCACTTTATTTATACATGTAAAGAGTATCACAGTTTGTATTATGATTTTTATAAACTGAAACCCTCTTTAGTTAAAACAAATCTTTTTCTGCATGTATAAATACTGATAGTAAGAACGTTAACATAAATTTTGATATGAAGTCTTCTATTGCATATGTTTACAAACTTAAAAAGCCAAAGGATCCAAGCAAGTCCGGGTCCTTAAAAACACTAACTGATTCAAATTACTGATTGCAGGGTGACAGAAGGAATGCTCTAGTCTTGGACAGTGGATGCTCAGGACATATGACTTGTTATAAATCCCTGTTATAAGAATTTGAGGAAAAGGTTGTCCCAAGCATTTCTTGAGGAGATGGAAACTTAGGAAAAATCTTGGGATAGGGCAAAATCAAAGTGGGAAATGTCATCATTGAAAATGTAGCTCTAGTTGCAGAACTCAAGCATAATCTGATCAGTGTGAGTCAAATCTGTGACAGAGGTTACCATGTCAATTTTTATAAGGAGAATTTTGAAATTGTCAGTAAGTTTGATGGCAAGATCACATTGACTGGTGTGAGATATGGTAGTTTATATGAAGCCAGGGTCTCCACAAGTATTGATAATTCAGAAGTTTGTCTACTTAGTAGAGCATCTGTGGAAGAGAGTTGGGAATGGCATAAAAGACTTTCTCACCTCAACTTCAACAATATCTATGAACTTGTGAGGAAAGATCTTGTAAGAGGATTTCCAAATACAGTGGTTACTCCTGATGGCTTATGTGATTCATGCCAGAAAGCCAAACAAAGGAAGACATCTTTCAAGAGTAAAACTGAAACCTCAATTCTTGAACCATATGATCTACTTCATGTTGATCTCTTTGGTCCAGTGAATGTTATGTCTATTACTAAGAAGAGGTATGCACTTGTAATTGTTGATGAATATACAAGATACACATGAGTGTACTTTATGCATACCAAGGATGAAACTCCATCCATTCTTCTTGATCATGTGAGGGGGCTAGAAAAAGGATCAACATACAAATTGAAGATCATCATAAGTGATAATGGAATTGAATTCAAGAATAGCTCTATGAAAGAGTTCTGCAAACTCAAGGGGATAAAATAAGAGTTTTCTGCTCCTGGAACTCCACAACAAAATGAAGTTGTTGAAAGAAAGAATAGAACTCTGATAGAAGCTGCAAGAACCATGCTAGAAGAAGCAAGATTTCCTACCTACTTCTGGGCTGAGGCTGTGCAAACTGCTTGCTTTACACAAAATACAACATTGATCAACAAGCATGGAAAGACACCATTTGAGATGGTGAAAGGGAAGAAGCCAAATTTGAAATACTTTCATATATTTGGTTGTAAGTGTTTTGTTCTCAAAACTCATCCGGAGCAGCTTACCAAGTTTGACTTAAAAGCTGATGGAGGAATCTTTGTGGGATATCTATTGTCTACAAAAGCCTTCAGAGTTTACAATCTGAGAACAAGAACAGTCATAAAGTCTATACATGTATCTTTTGATGACAAGAAGATAACAGGTCTAGAAGATGCAGATGACCATGACAAGTTGAGATTTGAAAATGAAGTACCTTATGCTGAACTCTTAATCCTAACTCTGATTCGGTAAATCCTGATATCACTCAAAGCTCTAAGGTTCCACAAAATAGTGGAAACACTTCTAACATAGAAGCATATATTGAGGGGGAGCAAAATGACACAAATCCAGAGACTACAATAAGTGATTCAACTCAAGAAACATCAGTAGAAAGATCATCAGACTCATCTTCCTCAAACTCTGATGAGTCAAATACTGATAACAATGGGGACATTGATTCAGGGGGAGATTCAAGAAACAATAGTGGTACTACTCAAGGGAATAACAGAGAATTCATGGATCAAGGGGGAGGTTCCTCTTCTAGGAGTCAACTTCCATCTGCAAAAAAATGGTCTAAGTCACACACCTGACTTAATCATTGGTAACCCTGACAGTGGTGTAAGAACAAGAAAAGAAACTCAAAATGAATTTCTCTACCATTCTTTTCTATCTCAAACTGAACCTAAAAAGGTTGAAAAAGTTCTGCAAGATGTTGACTGGGTCACATCAATGCAAGAGGAACTCAATGAGTCTGAAAGGAATAAAGTCTGGACTCTTGTGCCAAGACCAAAGAACAGATCTGTAGTTGGCACAAAGTGGGTGTTCAGAAACAAAACTGATAGTAAGGGCATTGTTATAAGGAACAAAGCAAGACTGGTTACAAAGGGTTACTTACAACAAGAAGGAATTAATTATGATGAGACATTTGCTCCAGTTGCAAGGTTAGAGGCAATAAGAATCTTTCTCGCCTATGCTGCTCACAAGAAGTTTAAATTATTCCAAATGGATATGAAGAGTGCATTCTTAAATGGAGAACTCGAAGAGGAAGTTTATGTTGAACAACCTCCAGGGTTCATTGATCCAAAGTATCCAGATTATGTCTACTTACTGGATAAAGCACTCTATGGATTGAAGCAAACTTCAAGGGCCTGGTATGAAATACTTACCTTATTTCTGCTAGAGAGTGGTTTCACAAGAGTCTAGGTATCAAATGAGTATGATGGGAGAATTGAGTTACTTTATGGGGTTACAAGTCAAATAGACTGATGAAGGAATCTTCATAAATCAATCCAAATACACCAGAAACTTAGTCAAAAGATTTGGAATGCAAGACTGCTCAACTACATCAACTCCTATGGCCACTGCAACCAAGTCAGATTTAAATACTGGTTCTTCAGTAAATATAACTAACTATAGAGGTATGATTGGCTCACTCCTATATCTGACTGCTAGTAGACCTGATATCATGTATGATACTTGTCTCTGTGCAAGGTTCCAAGATGACCCTAGAGAACCTCATCTATTAGCTGTGAAAATAATTTTCTAGTATCTCAAAGGCACCATGAATCTAGGATTATGGTATCCTAGAGATTCAGACTTTAAGCTAATTGGGTATTCAGATGCTGATTTTGTAGGATGCAAAATAGACAGGAAAAGCACTTCTGGAAGCTGCCAATTTCTTGGAGGAAGATTGGTTTCTTGATACAGCAAGAAACAAAAGTCAATTTCCACTTCAACCGCAGAAGCATAATACATTGCTGTAGGAAGTTGTTGTACTCAGATTCTATGGATGAAGAATCAGTTTCTGGATTATGGGTTAGACTATTCTTCTATTCCTATATATTATGATAATTAAAGTGCTATTACAATGACAGGAAATCCAATACAACATTCAATGACTGAGCACATCAGTATCAAATACCATTTCATAAGGGAACATGTGGAAGCTGGTACAATAGAATTGGTCTTTGTTCCAACAGATTAGCAAGTAGCAGATATATTTACCAAGCCTCTGTGAAGCTACATTCACAAGATTGGTGAATGAATTGGGAATGATTTCAGGACAGTTCTCAAACTCTGATAATTAAGTCTGCTGATATTCTCGAAGCATGGTATCTTATTATTTGTCAGTACTTGTTAGATACTCATTCTTATGATAAATGTTTGATACCATGATAACATGCAAATTGTGCTAAATGATCTTATGTGTTAAATGTTAAATCAGTAATCCATGCTAAATATCAGATATTTTTCATAGTGCATATGAATAAAATAATCTCTGTTTGAGTTTAGATGATCACTATAGTATAGATTGAGCACTACAAGAAGTAATTGTTGTTAAAGAAGGAAATTTAAGGAAGACTTAATTCTTGATCATTCAGAATTATAATCTTTGAGTGTTGCTTACCATTCAAAATCCTTTTGAAACTTTCTTTTTCTCATCAAGAAAGGTGTCCACACTCAATCTCAAATTTCATATATCTTATATCTTAAATTTCTTCTTACAACTAAAACACTTGAATTCTTTTCTCAAATATTGCCAAAAATCAAGTGTTATAATTCTTGAATTATGTTCACCACTCAGAAACAACATCAAGTTGGTTAGAGACTACTTGCTGAGGTAGATCTTGATGATACTAACAGAGACACAGAGGTTTCATCGGTCTTTACTGAAGACTCTGTGATAGCTTTCATTAAAAACATTTAAGTGTTAGTTCTTTGCAAGAAGAACAAAGGTTTGAGATCATGGTACATGCGTTGACAGTGACAACACAGTCATATGCGTTGGATGTTTGCAAATGGAATGTGGCATCCTAATTGCAAGTGTTAGAGAACAAAGAAGCATTACCATTTTCATGCAAATGAGAAGACAGTCAAAGTGCTGGAAAGAGTAGTGAAGCAGCATGATTTTAAACTAGATACATTTTGTTTTATTTTCTTGTCTTATTATCATGTAACTTGGTGATATATAAACCAAGTGTAGCAAATAGAAAAAATAACTAAGAAAGCTTATTTTTCAAGAGAAATAGATAAGGCTGTATCTGCTAAGAATTTCTCTGTAAGTTTGATTGTTCACTTGGAAGCAGCTGTGTGCTATTCAAAGCAGCACAGGGTTCTCAATTTGATATATATATATATATATATATATATATATATATATATCTGGTGGATACATTCAAATCCACCGGAAAGTTTTAAAGCTTTGTGTTTTACTACTTATTATTTTGATTTCTATTATTCTTCTATTATGCATTACTGCAAATCAAACACTATTATATATTAAGTTAGAACATTCTTGAAATTTAAAAAGAAGCCAAAATTACATTCAACCCCCTTCTGTAATTCTTGTTGTATTTTTTAGGAATAATAGTTTGAGATCATGGTACATGACAGTAACCTGATCAAATCCTCTCCCATTCAAATGGAGGTTCTCATTATTGATGAACAATAAATGTCATAACCACAGGTATCTACTGTGAACCTATTAGTGAATTCACAAGGTATAAATATTGGTGTTACTTTATCAGCATTTATTATAAATACTGATTTAGTTCTTTCAGCATTTATAGTATGCTTTTCATGATATAAATCATGTTGACATGATTACATCTAGACCTTCGTTAAGGACTACCTCTAGTTGTATGCTCACATATCACCCTTCTTTAGCCACCTCTTATTTCTGTATGACAATCTTTCTGAGCCTTTTTCTGTGAGATGTGTGAAAAGATTGAGAGAAAAACATAATTAAAGAGAGGCAGGATCCTTCCTGGAAAAATGAGAGGTAGATAAGAGATAAGATTTAGTAATCCTTGTGAGGAAGCTCTAACTATTAAAAGTCATGAGATGTGTGGTGTGAGGAGTAGTGAGACTACTTTAAAATAATAGAGAGATTAAGTTTTATTTGCTATATGTTTGCAGATGCTCAGAGACTAAAGGAACAGATGTTGAACAATAGTTTGTTGAATCTCAGGAAAACTCTGATGTATCAAAGGCTATTGATCTCCCTGCAGGTCTAAGTACTGATACTTTCTTGCAGTCCATACATTCTACTATTCAACCACGTGAGATAATCCTTGTTTTTGTTGAAAATTAGTCCATCCATTCTTCTTTTCCATCACTTGAAAAAATCCTTGTTGTTGCTTTTGAGTGGCATTTATGACACTTTATTACACTCCGTAAAGCTTTGAATTGGTGTATTTGTACTCAAGTTGGTGTTTAATGTGTTTTCTAGTATTTTTGCATTTTCAGGCATTCTCCAAGTAATCAGGTGAATTAGCATGGTTTTAGTGCTAATTGGGTGTTAGGATGGTGTTGGAATAAAAGCTCAGAGAAAACCAACTCAAATCAGCAAGGAAAAGAAGAAGTCAGAATTTTAACCAAGGAGTCACCGCGCCCGCGCCCAAAGATCAAAAACTCAGCGCGCCCATGCTAGTAAAGCGCGCGGCCGCGCCAGGTTGGGATAGCAGAATTTTGTTTCTAATAGGATTTTGAGAGTTTGAAATCCTGGTCAATTCTACAGGATATATATATAAAGATGTTTTGTAAAAGGAGAGACGTATAAAAGCTAAGGAAAAGGAGTAAAGAAGACCGAAGAGCACAATTCAACCAAAGCGAAGAAGATCTAGTTTATTCTTATGATTTTTTGTTTAAGTTGTAATGTTGGATGCTAGTTTTCTTTTTCTTGAACCTTTACTTGTGTTTCGTACTTGGTTTATTAAGTATAAAGACTACGTTTATTATACCATGCTTTCATCGGAACCCATGTTGATAATGAGTCCGATCATGGGCTAATCGTTATCATGGGGTTCTAGCGGATTTATTTAAGGATTTCTTTAGTTGTTTTGTTTCGATGCCTTAGTGTGTGGTGATTGTATGATAACATAGTATTGGTTGTGCTTATTCGTTTTATGAGCATCGCGAACTTATAAGATAGTGTGTTAATTCTTAATGAAGCGAAAGTGAATTTAAGGATTTAGAACTTGCCATTCTAGCATAGATTCATGTG